>NC_069503.1:75132756-75292756 GCF_027579735.1 Bombina bombina
AGAATTGATCACTAATTAAACAAATTATTATATTTATATCTGCATCTTTTAAGTACATTTGTGTCAGTGACAGTTATAAAGAAGGAGCAACCTCCATTGGGCTGAGGAGGAGGGTAAAAAAATACTACTCCCCTTCTGTCCTTTTAGACCGATCATGTCCAACAACTGCCTAACCTCACCCCCTGACCTGGTTCATTACTCAGAACACCTGCAACTCCATCTTCCCCTTCCCTGACCTTGCTCATGGAACACCCATAACTACACTTATGCCTACCTTGTTACCATGTGTGAAACACCCACAACTCCCCCAATGTTCCCCACCCCAGAACCACCACTGATTTCGGTGCTTAATTTTACAGTGAGTATTATTAAACTAATGAAGTTTTTGGCTGTTTATATAAATAGAACAACCACAGCCGAAAGCTAAAGATTATCACAAGGTCACTGATTCTTACCTTCTCAAAACATCTCACACTGATGATTAGTCTGTGATTATTAAGTCATCATGTTCTCACCCAACTGGTTGTGTATGAGCCAGGCAGGGCTGTATGGGCAGTTGCTTGTGCAATGTTAAATGAGGATGGTGGATGCCACCTATCTTGCCCAGAATACAGATGTACTTGTTCCCTGGCTGAGAACATTATCCACACGCACCTTGTTTAATGCGGCCCTATAACTTGTTTTCATCAGTAATTTAGTTTACTATGATGTAGTAATGTTTACATTCTATGTCATGCTTTTTTAATTTGTGATTTACAGGTAAATAAATTTAAAAATAGAAAACTGAAGACATTTTTGAGTATAAAACATAATCTTTTTTTTATTTAGATGTATTATATTATAAATGAATAAACATTCTTATTTTTCTTTATTCCATTTATTTTCATGTAGACAAACACATCAATAGTTCATATCTATCCATCACTACAGTCTTAGACACCAATGACTATTCACAAACTTTGGGGATATCACAGCAGATATTTAGAGAAGATGGTGAATTGACCGGAACTGGGCAGCAATCACTATGTGCAGAGAGTAATTTAGTCATCAATCAAGAGGACAACATTTATGCCTTATCTAGTGAAATGATTATCCCCGAGGATAAACCACACACATTTACTGAGTTTTCAAAACATATTAAAGAAGGGAAAAGTCTACAGTCTAGCCAAATGATTCATACAAAGGAGAAACCTTTCAAATCTACAGAATGTGAGAAAAGCTTTAGATGGAAGTCTCATCTACTAGAACATTACAAAATTCACACAGGTGAGAAACCACACACGTGTACTGAGTGCGGCAAATGTTTTACACAAATGGAACATCTGAAAACTCATGAAAGGAGTCACACAGGAGAAAAGTCATTCACATGTACAGAGTGTGGAAAAAGTTTTAAACAAATAAGTCATCTGAAAACTCATGAAAGGATTCACACAGGGGTAAAGCCTTTCACGTGTACAGAGTGTGGGAAAAGTTTTATACAAATGAATAGTCTGAAATATCATGAAAGCACTCACAAAGGGGAAAAGTCGTTCACATGTACAGAGTGTGGAAAAAGTTTTATACAAAAGAGTCATCTGAAATATCATGAAAGGATTCACACAGGAGAAGAGCCTTTCGCATGTACAGAGTGTGGAAAAAGTTTTACAGAAAAGTGTAATCTGAAACAGCATGAAAGGATTCACACAGGAGAAAAGCCTTACACATGTACAGATTGTGGAAAAAGTTTTACAAAAAAGTGTAATCTGAAAGCTCATGAAAGGATTCACACAGGAGAAAAGCCTTTCACATGTACAGAGTGTGGAAAAAGTTTTACACTAAAGAGTAGTCTGAAATATCATGAAAGGAGTCACACCGGAGAAAAGCCTTTCACGTGTACAGAGTGTGGAATAAGTTTTATACAATTGAGTAGTCTGAAATATCATGAAAGGAGTCACACAGGAGAAAAGCCTTTCACGTGTACAGAGTGTGGAATAAGTTTTATACAATTGAGTAGTCTGAAATATCATGAAAGGATTCACACAGGAGAAAAGCCTTTCATATGTACAGAGTGTGGAAAAAGTTTTACACTAAAAAGTAGTCTGAAATATCATGAAAAGAGTCACACAGGAGAAAAGCCTTTCACGTGTACAGAGTGTGGAAAAAGTTTTACACATATGAGTACTTTGAAAACTCATGAAAGGATTCACAAGGGAAAAAACCTTTCACATGATTAGAAAGTGGAAAAAGGTTTTTTATTGAAATCAGGTATCACAAAATGCTAAATATTTACACACAAACTTTATAAACGCAGTGTACAAACCTTTTTATGGTTATCCAAAAGAGGACAAACTCTAAATGGAAGCATTGAAATGGATCCTACTGTAAATAATACTTTCTAAATCCCAGTTATAAAAGCCCCAGATTGGAAGTACTCTCCTGCTGTTGTTTGTTCCTCTATATATGTGCACCTCAGTTTCTCTCATATCAATGGGATAGAATCCAAACACCACACAGGAATATTCAACTCTGTCCCCATACTGACCAGTTTACAGAACCATTCACCACCAAAGCACCCCCAGTGTTGTTTAATAATATGCCAGTGTTAGGAGTTGTACGTTTGTTTTACATAGAGGAGAAAATAATTATATTTACAGAATAAAGGAGTCTTTATATGAATAGAGTGTTATAAAATTATAAAATTATATAAACAAGAACATCAGTCTCAAATGATTGACATCTGGGAGATATTTAATGTACACATCTTGTGGATAAACCTTTTCTTTTAGCAATAGATGCTTAGCATTGTACATTTTATTTACCAGAGGAATTACTGAGGGGATTCTTGTGACGGATACCCCGGCTACTGGGCAGCTCTGCCAAATGGGTTTTTCCTCTGCCTGGAACAGGCTGCTATGTAGCTCAGGAAAGGGATTTTAGCTGGAGCCCACCCAAATAACTAGACATACTAGCATTCAGGTGAAACAGGAACATACTTTATTGGAAAACACACACTCCTTTTATACACAAAGCTCATCTTGATAATACACTGGACAATCAGACAATTTTCCCGCAATTCCCACCCCTCAAGACAGACCGGAGCCTCCATAGCAGCCATAGTCCCACAGAATCCCAGGACCCAGTGGTGAGGGTTTTGGTCCCCAGATGCCACAGTCCAAAAAGCAGCATGATTTGTTACTGGGGACTGGAGATACAGCCCATTGAAGTTATGGGGGTAGGGGTGTCCAAAACTCTGGTTCCCAAAGGAGCTCCCCTCCAGCAATTACCCCACCTCTTGTCCTCCCCTTGGGCTACCAATCCCCAAAAGAGCGGAGCTCTGAGGCACATGGTTGCTGGAGCGACCAGGGGTAAAGTTAGTGGGTGTCCTGCTGTTCTGTGGCCGACCAGGAGTTCCAGGAGCCCAGCCAGCCTAGGATGGTTTTCCTGGTCATATACCAGCTCTTCTCTTGACAAATTTAGAACACAAAACAAGCAACCAAAAGCTTCCAGAGATTGTGGATGCTCTGAGGAGCCCAAAACCACTGCGAAACAACAGGGGTGAGGTTGTAGGGGGGTGGGGGGTAATTGTTCAACCTCTGCAGCCCAGTTTCCGTGACAACTGCCTACTTTCAGTTCGGCAGAACTGGCTAGATCCACACATTGGTCTGCCTGGGGATGTCCGAGGAGTTTATGCCACTTCAATCCGCTGGGAAAGTCCATCAGCATTCCCATTGCTCTTTCCTGGTCGGTACTGAATGTCAAAGTTAAATGGCTGCAGGGCTAGGCTCCACTTCGACAGTCTCCTTTTGTCCCTGGAAACTTGGTGGAGGCATACAAGGGGATTATGGTCAGTGAGGACAGTGAAGGGTCTTCCATATAGGTAGGGCTGCAACTTCATCAAAGCTCATACCAGCTCCAGACACTCTTTCTCGACCGCTCGATAGCTAACTTCCCGGGGTAGCAGTTTTTGACTGATGTAGGCGACGGGGTGGTCCTGTCCTTCCTTGTCCGCCTGGAAAGCGTTTGGCTGGGTTAGCGTCCAGTACTGGAGCAGAAGGATTTTTCACACTCGGGGGACCACAGGACCGGTCAGGTTTTGGTGAGGGTACTGTAATTGGGGAAAAACCTCCGGTAGTAGCCTGCAGTACCCAGAAAGGCAAGGACTTGGGTTTTGGGAGTGGGCCAGTTAGCCACTGCCTCGGCCCTGGCCAGTTCGGGTCAGAGGTGGTGTCAGTAAGTTCGGGGTTAGTAGGGATGGGCAGTTGGGGTAAGGTAGGAATCGGGGCAGTGGGTCTTACCTGGGTCCTCAGAGTTGGTGAGGTGGCTTGGCATCTGGCCTGCTGGCGGGTAGTCACTGGGCAGGTGTCCGGAGAGGTATCCCCCACAAAGGCGGAGACAAGGTGGCCGAGGTCATTTCCCAGCAGGACCTCAGCAGGGATGTGTTGCATAACCCCTACTTCTACATTGCGGGAGTCAGTTTTCCAGTCCAAATGGACCCAGGCTGTAGGGACCCTCAGAACAGCACCTCCCACTACCCCTACAGCAAGGGTCCATCCAGTGAGGCTGAATCAAAGAAACGGTGGCCCCAGTATCCCTCATTCCTTGAGCCACCTGCCCGTTGACCCATACATCTTGCCGATGTTGTTGGCGGTTGTCTTGGTCCACTGAGTTGACGTGGTGCAAGACACCCACTTCTTCTTCTGGCCACTCGGCATAAGGGTCGGAGCTCGCTGTATGGGTACAATGGGCAGCGGCCTGGTAGGTGCGGGCTTGAGGAGTTCCCCACTGAGTTGAGGCAGATGGGCTGGGGGGTTTCTTTGTCTTGTTGTGCATTTCTGTACAATATAGCCGGGGTGTCCACACCCATAACACCCCCGGGGATTGCTGCCTCCGGCCGGGTAGACAGAGGGTGACCGGGTCTGGTGCTGCCGAGAAGCTGTTGGGGGTCGAGCTGGAGTGGAGTGGGTTGCTGGCTGGAGCTCTGTGGCCACCTGGTGTCGGGCATCCACATACTGATCGGCCAGGGCGGTGGCTTGGTCAGCTGTTCTAGGTCCCTTGTATTTTACCCAGTCCCTTATCTCCGCTGGAGTGTGGTTGTAGAACTGCTCCAGGAGGATGAGTTGAACAGCTTTGTCTAGGGTGGTGATGTGGCACCCAGTAACCCAGGAGTTCAAGGACCGAGCTAAGCGGTGGGCAAACTCAGTATAAGGCTGTTCCTCTTCCCTTTGTAGCCCCCTGAATCTTAGCCGTGAGCCTCTGGTGTGAGTCCATACCGGGCAAGGATGTGCTCCTTCACCCGGTCATAGTTGTCTTGAAATCTGGAGGGAACAGTGTGGAAAGCCTCGAGGGTCCTACTGGACAGTTTGCCAATTAGGATAGTAACCCTATCGGCATTGGTGACCCCATATATCTGGCACTGGGTCTCGAACAGCTGTAAGTAGCGGTCAATATCCTTGCTCTCATCATCCTGGAAGGCTCCGAAAGCCCCGTGAGGTAGTTGCTTGGGCTGGGAAGGGGGGTCCAGGGGATCCAGCATGACCCTCCCCCCTAGACTTCTTAAGCTTCAACATATGTATCTTGGTGGCTTCAGTCTCTATCCGAGTAATGATTCCCTCGGGGGGGGTAGATCCATAGAGAGCCAGTTGCCACTGTATCTGCTGCTCAAGGTCGGACACGGTAGTCCCCTGAGTGGAGGCTGTACTGGGCCATCCCCCGCTATGGTCGCTGCCTGACCCACCAGCCTGCTCGCTAGCCTGATCGTCCTCCATCAGTTCAGCTAGGAGCACTGCCTTTGTCTTGTTGCCAGCGACTTTCTCTCTAGCCTGCAGCAAAGGGTTCAAGCCCTGCAGCCCAGTATCCGTGACAATACTGATTATATTTAATGAGACACAATATCTGTAACTGGTACATACGTGATCATAATCAGTTTAATTTAAATGGCTACTATAACCTACATGTATACTGGGTATGTAATATGTGTACGTGCAAACAGTGTCAGCACCTATATATTCACAGTAAGGATCACTCCGCAACTTAAATGTTAGTGTTATACCTCTCAAGTATCAATGTCCCAAATAGTAAATGTGGAACTGTACAATAGAATCTTCACCACTCACCTCCGTTTAGGTCATCGACACCGGCTGCTGTATTGTTACCTGGATATTTGATGTGACCGTCTCTTTGGAAGCTGAGCCGCTTCACACTGTAAGTGTCAATTCTATCCACTTGTATTATACAAGGAATTGGCACTCAGTGACTTGTCTAGCTCCTCTTGCTTCAGGTCTCCATCGATCCTTCGGCGTCTGACGTCATCAGACCTCACTTCCGGTATCGCGTGTCCCAGCCGTCTGTGAGGTGAGTGGGCTAATGCTTGCAGGATTCCAATCATTAACCGTGCAAACCTCAGTTTCCAAATAACTCTTTGCTTGATGAATTGGATGCACCGGAAACCAGATTGGGGAAACAAAGTAGCTTTATTCAAAGAAATCTTTAAAAGCATACATTGCATAGCTGATGACAAATTGACACATATAATACCAAAAGGGTGTAGATATGCCTTTAGAAGAGGAAGGAGCATAGGCAATATTTTAGCACCTACATTGCTCAAATCTGAAAAACCAAGTAATAACTCCTCCTGGTTAAGATTTAAAGGCACATATAAGTGTAGTTATTCGCAGTGCACAGCGTGTGAATTCTTACAACAAGGTGATGGATTTGAAAGTACTGTTACGGGGGAAAAATTTGATCACTCTTCATGTTCAAATTGTAGATCGAGTTTTGCTGTATATCTTATTACCTGCATTGAATGTAGGATACAGTATACAGGTTTAACAACGAGAGAAACCAGAGAAAGGATAAGGGAACACTTAACAAATATCAAGGCTGGTAAACTCACCACACCTCTAGTGCAACATTTCAAAAGAGAGCATGGTAGTGATACCAAATCCTTTAGATGGAAAATTATTGAACTAGTGAAATGTGGGCACAGAGGAGGTGATAGAGAAAAAGTGTTGTATAAAAGAGAGGCATATTGGATACATAGGCTCAGAACAAGAATACCGTGTGGGTTAAATTCCGAGTTCGATCTCATCAATTTTTGGGAATAGAAACACTGGGCCGGTATATCCAATTGTCTATCCGAGTATTTAACTTAATTTAATTTAATGTATCGGAGTACTGCTATAGAGAATTGGAGTTGTTACTTATCAGTATATCATACAATAGATATTTATGGAAAAACTTAGGTTATTTACATTCCAAGCATAAAATGAAGGGTTAGTTATGCAGATTAACCAGTAAATACCATAAGGTTTCGATTGATACTGTCCACATTAGAGTACTGTTAGCATTGACATGATTCTTGAAAATTGTGAGTGTTTAAAAGGATCCAATAACACACACAAACAAACATCACCACCCCCCCCTCTCTCCCCCTCAACCCTCTCTGGATATTTTATTACTTTGAGGGAGAACTATTAATTGCAAGATGTTGACAATAATAATTTTTTGGAATGGTTATAGGAGACAATGTATACTAGAATGGTTACTGTATCATAATTAATAAGCTTATCTAAATTGAACATAATAGCTAAACTAATATATGTTTTCACATTAATTGGTATAGAATGTTCCTTAGAAAGATTAGAATAATCAAGATTTACAGAGTACAGTGTATAATGTTTTATCTCAATGACAACCCCAAAAAATATTTTTGCAACATGTAAGAAAGGAGTATAAATAACTGTAAGTGAGGTTATGGTTTTATAAATATGCATTTGTAAGATAAAGGTAAATAAGTTGTTTTTATTAGATTTATTGTACCTTTAATATATCTAGTAAACCATATTGAAGGTGTGTTCAAAGTTCCACTACAGGTAAAAGGAGGCGGAGTTAGTTTTTAACCTATTAGCTTGTCCTAATGGATATATAAGGATCATTAGGACAAGTGACTGCAGCTACGATTACGGCCTTTTGCGCCGAAACGCGTCAGCAAGCAGTCCTTAGAGTGGGACACACACCACTCACGTTGAAGTAGGAGTTCTATTACGATATGTAATATGCGTGTCATGTGATCATAATCAGTTTAATTTAAATGGCTACTATAACCTACATGTATACTGGGTATGTAATATGTATGTCATGTTCTGTAACTTGATATTATGTCTGTTAGATGTTTTCATGTTAGGTAGAAGCCACAAGAACTGATAATAGCACATACTGTATATATAAAGGGAACATTATATGTCTGATAAATCCCTTTGTATCAAGAGCACAAGTGTTAGGTATATTTATACCATTGTGTGCATATATCATGTAATGCTGCTGTTTACTATATAATGATATACAATGTTTTTTCATGCAAATAAAAAGTGATTGTAATCCAGACCAGTATTTTGTGTTTTTTGTATAATTAAACACCCAATATCACAGAATAATTAGGAAAACATCATCAAATACTGAAGCGAAATCTGAAAGCTGATAATTCAGATAGAGCAGCAATTTTCCAAATTCCCTTCTATTATCTAATTTGCTTTGTTATTTTGGTAGCCTTTGCTAAAGAGTAAACATAGGAGGCTGTTATTATATGAGCTTAGGGGTGTGCACGTGTATTTATCACTCTGTGCAGCAGTGTTTGTAACTATGTATAACATTGCTATAAATGTTCATGCAAACTCTGCTGTCTGAAGATACATGCACGCTCCTGAATTCACCTAGGATTACTCTTTAACAAAGGATACTAAGAGAACTAAGCACAAATTATAATATAAGTAAATTGGAAAGTTGTTTCAAATGTCATGTTCTATCCAATCCATTTAAGTTTCATTTTGCCTTTTCTGTCCCTTTAACAGTACATAAAACAATATCAAATTAACCCCTGACCTACACCAACTCAGATTATTAATCACCAGCAAGACTTTATACACAGACATTTTCTGTTACTCAAAGGGATAGGAAATTACACTTTCATGATTCAGATAGAATGTGTCATTTTATGATACTTTTAATTTTACTTCTGTTAACCAACTTATGTACTACTGAGAGCTGACTGGTGGCTACACATGTGTCTCTTGTCATTTGCTCACCTGATATGCTCAGCTATCTTCCTGTACTTAAGTGCTGCTCTATAGCTGACATTGCAGGAGTTAAAGGGACAGTCTACACCTTAGCCATCTTAAAGTCTTGCCTTAGATTAAGCTGCAAATAGCCTCCTGCACATTTTCTATATCATGCAGTAGGAACAGTAAAAAAAGTTATTTTAAAATGAATATTGTCTCTGGCCACTTTGAAATGGCAGCCAAGCTCAGCCCACTGATGACATCATGATCTGGGCTGCATCTAGGCATTCTGCTGAATAGCAATGACAGTCTGTTGAATCCAACTAGTGAGCCTTTTGTGATTGGATGCCATATGCAGCCCAGATCATGATGTCATCAGTGGGCTGAACTTGGCAGCCATTTCAAAATGGCCAGAAACAATAATTTTTTTACTGTTCTTGCTGCATGATATGGAAAAGGTGCAGGAGGCTTTTTGCAGCTTTATCTAAGGTAAGACTTTAAGATGACTAAGGTGTCGACTGTCCCTTTAAATAAATAGTTATATGCAATCAGTGGCACAATAATAAACTGATCTAACATATTAAACATTATTGCACCTTTATATCCCTTTAATTAATAACATAAATAATTAATATAAATTGTATTCTAGATAATCAATATCTTGATAGATTTGTCACAATGTTATCTTCATTAAACAAGGACTCACAACAAGATAAAACAACGCTAGATCTGACTAAAGGGACAGTAAACAGCTTGAGACTGTAATATAAACTGACTAATTATTCCTAGGGAAACAACTTTACCATATACTTTCATTGTCTAATAGTATTGTTATATCAGCTGGGTGCCGGGATATTATCTGTGTGTCACAGACGTACAGTGACTAATAATGCAATAAACACATAGAAATAACGTCACTCACTCACTATTTAATGTCTAATAGTATTGTTATATCAGCTTTGTGCCGGGATATTATCTGTGTGTCACAGACGTACAGTGACTAATAATGCAATAAACACATAGAAATAACTTCACTGACTCACTATTTAATGTCTAATAGTATTGTTATATCAGCTGTGTGCCGGGATATTATCTGTGTGTCACAGACGTATACAGTGACTAATAATGCAATAACACATAGAAATAACTTCACTGACTCACTATTTAATGTCTAATAGTATTGTTATATCAGCTGTGTGCCGGGCTATTATCTGTGTGTCACAGACATACAGTGACTAATAATGCAATAAACACATAGAAATAACTTCACTTACTCACTATTTAATGTCTAATAGTATTGTTATATCAGCTGTGTGCCGGGATATTATCTGTGTGTCACAGACGTAGAGTGACTAATAATGCAATAAACACATAGAAATAACTTCACTGACTAACTATTAAATGTCTAATAGTATTGTTATATCAGCTGTGTGCCGGGATATTATCTGTGTGTCACAGACGTACAGTGACTAATAATGCAATAAACACATAGAGGTAACTTCACTCACTCACTATTTAATGTCTAATAGTATTGTTATATCAGCTGTGTGCTAGGATAATATCTGTGTGTCACAAATGTACAGTGACTAATAATGCAATAAACACATAGAAATAACTTCACTCACTCACTATTTAATGTCTAATAGTATTGTTATATCAGCTGTGTCCCGGGATATTATCTGTGTGTCACAGACGTACAGTGACTAATAATGCAATAAACACATAGAAATAACTTCACTCACTCACTATTTAATATCTAATAGTATTGTTATATCAGCTGTGTGCCGGGATATTATCTGTGTGTCACAGACGTACAGTGACTAATAATGCAATAAACACATAGAGGTAACTTCACTGACTCACTATTTAATGTCTAATAGTATTGTTATATCAGCTGTGTGCCGGGATATTATCTGTGTGTCACAGACGTATACAGTGACTAATAATGCAATAACACATAGAAATAACTTCACTGACTCACTGTTTAATGTCTAATAGTATTGTTATATCAGCTGTGTGCCGGGATATTATCTGTGTGTCACAGACGTACAGTGACTAATAATGCAATAAACACATAGAAATAACTTCACTGACTCACTATTTAATGTCTAATAGTATTGTTATATCAGCTGTATGTGGGGATATTATCTGTGTCACAGACGTATACAGTGACTAATAATGCAATAAACACATAGAAATAACGTCACTGACTCACTATTTAATGTCTAATAGTATTGTTATATCAGCTGTGTGCCGGTGTAAGATATTACTCTTAAATAACCAAAGGATCTTATGTTAAAAACCATTCACGTCTAAAAATTAATATATAAATATATTAATAATCGGCCCTGTACAAACGAATTTCATATACCGTACTGTATATCTTTTGAAACCCTCCAGAAACAGACAACCATACTACCTTCAACTATTTAAACCATCACACATTTATTAAAGAACAGATAAATAACAAGATTACATGTTACTGTTTACAAGGTTAAACACATAAAAACAATTTAACAGAGAAATAATACATAAATGAATATTACCCCGTTTGTTTCCTGTGGGAGTCCCAGCTATAGCATGTATCATTGATGTTTTCCTTTCCAAAGATGAACTCTGTCTACCATTATTTCTCCCTGATTCTTATACACTTTAAAACTGCTGATAATACACTTTTGGCTATGTTCCAAACTAGGTATTGTGAGTTATTTGAAGCCCTTTGCAATACTTGTCACTCCCATATCCATATATGTTATATGCTTGCTCACTGACCAGGTCAGCATTATACCATGCCTGAGTTTAAAATAGTCATAAGAACACACTAACCTTCTCTATAACAATATGGACACCATTTATATACTCATTAAAATCTTACACCGGGATATTATCTGTGTGTCACAGACATACAGTGACTAATAATGCAATAAACACATAGAAATAACTTCACTTACTCACTATTTAATGTCTAATAGTATTGTTATATCAGCTGTGTGCCGGGATATTATCTGTGTGTCACAGACGTATACAGTGACTAATAATGCAATAACACATAGAAATAACTTCACTGACTCACTGTTTAATGTCTAATAGTATTGTTATATCAGCTGTGTGCCGGGATATTATCTGTGTGTCACAGACGTACAGTGACTAATAATGCAATAAACACATAGAAATAACTTCACTGACTCACTATTTAATGTCTAATAGTATTGTTATATCAGCTGTATGTGGGGATATTATCTGTGTCACAGACGTATACAGTGACTAATAATGCAACAAACATATAGAAATAACGTCACTGACTCACTATTTAATGTCTAATAGTATTGTTATATCAGCTGTGTGCCAGGATATTATCTGTGTGTCACAGACGTACAGTGACTAATAATGCAATAAACACATAGAAATAACTTCACTGACTCACTATTTAATGTCTAATAGTATTGTTATATCAGCTGTGTGCCAGGATATTATCTGTGTGTCACAGACATACAGTGACTAATAATGCAATAAACACATAGAAATAACTTCACTGACTCACTGTTTAATGTCTAATAGTATTGTTATATCAGCTGTGTGCCGGGATATTATCTGTGTGTCACAGACGTACAGTGACTAATAATGCAATAAACACATAGAAATAACGTCACTGACTCACTATTTAATGTCTAATAGTATTGTTATATCAGCTGTATGTGGGGATATTATCTGTGTCTCAGACGTATACAGTGACTAATAATGCAATAAACACATAGAAATAACTTCACTGACTCACTATTTAATGTCTAATAGTATTGTTATATCAGCTGTGTGCTGGGATATTATCTGTGTGTCACAGACGTACAGTGACTAATAATGTAATAAACACATAGAAATAACATCACTCACTCACTATTTAATATCTAATAGTATTGTTATATCAGCTGTATGTGGGGATATTATCTGTGTCACAGACGTATACAGTGACTAATAATGCAATAAACACATAGAAATAACTTCACTGACTCACTATTTAATGTCTAATAGTATTGTTATATCAGCTGTGTGCCGGGATATTATCTGTGTGTCACATACGTACAATAACTAATAATGCAATAAACACATAGAAATAACTTCACTGACTCACTATTTAATGTCTAATAGTATTGTTATATCAGCTGTGTGCCGGGATATTATCTGTGTCACAGACGTACAATGACTAATAATGCAATAAACACATAGAAATAACTTCACTCACTTACTATTTAATGTCTAATAGTATTGTTATATCAGCTGTGTGCCGGGATATTATTTGTGTGTCACAGACTTACAGTGACTAATAATGCAATAAACACATAGAGATAACTTCACTCACTCACTATTTAATGTCTAATAGTATTGTTATATCAGCTGTGTGCCGGGATAATATCTGTGTCTCACAAACGTATAGTGACTAATAATGCAATAAACACATAGAAATAATGTCACTGACTCACTATTTAATGTCTAATAATGTTGAAGCTGTTTAATGTTTCTCTGCAGACCTGCAAGTGGTCTGCTTGCTTGCGGTATGTCTGGGTGTCATTCCCTTTCGCCTCGGGTTAAATTATCAATCTGTACACAGAAAGAGCGTCCCACTCGCTTGTGCTACTAGTCACTTCTGGTCATGGCGAGTTTCCTGTGTTATTTTAGGTATCCTCCGGCAGCTGCACGCCAACACTTTTTTTTTAAAGATATTTTTTATTGAGGTAATCAGACAGACATTGCATGTATACATGGGGTAAACCGCATTCAATACAGAGTTTGCCAAGTTCAGTATGTGATAGACATTAAGTAGAAACAATGATACCTCAGTATGCACTATCTGGAGTGGCTAAATCAAAATATTCTAAAAACAAAACATCACTAGAGCCTAAGTGCTTTAGGAAGCAATGAGTTACACAGACAGAGATGCACATTAAATAACCAGTATTTAGGTTATGGCAAACATGAACAGGAACAAAAAAATATGGTATCAAAAATGTATAGTCTTAAATGATTGAAATAAAATATTCTGAAAACTAAGCTAGACTGGAACCCATGTACGTTAGACAGCAATGTTTTTCATATACAAAAGAAAACAGAATATTGTACCTAATTTTCTCTATTAAATATAACAGTGCAGTCCAGCCCCGAAATACCAGGCAATCCCTCTCTGAATGAGAGAAATGGCAAAACCCCAGACGTATGCTTCAGCCTATTGTGGGCCTTGTCAGTAAGGTGCAGCCATATCCCTCTAGGCACACTGAGCAACGGGACCAGTCTGGATTCCTGCATCACACTTAGGGAGACTTCCCCATGTGTCATAAGTGCATAAATAAAAAGAGAGAAGCGCTCAACGTGAGAACGAATAATAGCATAATAGCTTGTTCTATGGCTAGTTACCACCCAAGGAGCAGCCTCTTTTTGCTCAACATGTGCCTTTCACAGAGAATAACTTTCCTGTAGCATATCAGTCTGATCCTGACTTAACACTCAGTTCAGCCCCGAAATACCAGGCAATCCCTCTCTGAACGAGAGAAACAGCAAAACCCCAGACGTACGTTTCGGCCTATTGTGGGCTTCGTCAGTGAAGTGCAGCCATATCCCTCTAGGCACACTGAGCAACGGGACCACGTCTGGATTCCCGCATCACACTTAGGGAGACTTCCCCAAGTAGCATAATTTGCATAAATAAAAAGAGAGAAGCGCTCAACCTGGGAACGAACAATAGCATAATAGCTTGTTCTATGGCTAGTTACCACCCAAGAAGCAGCCTCTTTTTGCTCAACATGTGCCTTTCACAGAGAATAACTTTCCTGAAGCATATCAGTCTGATCCTGACTTCACAATACAGTCCAGAGCCGAAATACCAGGCAATCCCTCTCTGAACGAGAGAAACGGCAAAACCCCAGACGTACATTTTGCACTATTGTGGGTCTCGCCAGTGATCAGACTGATATGCTTCAGGAAAGTTCTTATCTGTGAAAGGCACATGTTGAGCAAAAAGAGGCTGCTTCTTGGGTGGTAACTAGCCATAGAACAAGCTATTATGCTATTGTTCGTTCCCAGGTTGAGCGCTTCTCTCTTTTTATTTATTATAAAAGTAAGCCATATCATACTGCATACTCTGTATTCTAGCTGTAAAACCTTCATGCTGAGTGAACATGAACTAAAATATTTTGTAAACACTAAGATTACCCATGTTGTATATAGACAAATATAAAATATAACGGAGCTTAACAAATGATCTAGATTACTAAAAGCATGTTCACAGAAGGCTAACTATTTACCCTCTATGCAGGATTGAGTCTAGAAGGCATAAATATAAAGGAGAAACACTTCAAGGGAGCTTCCCTTTATGCAATGTGCAAACAATGTTATAAGGAGTTAAAAGTGATCAGGTTCTAAAGATGCAGTCATAATCCGTAAATATCATTGACCTACACATATACTAACAGGTATAGCAAAGGAGCAAGAGAAAACAGCAAGCACTGACAATTTAAACTGTGCTAAAGTTTTAACAATTGAACATGTATCTGCAAAACCTAGAACACAAAACTGATAAACTATAATGATGAAGATGTATATAAAGGAGTCGTCCTGCTCTGACTAGGCTATGTAATTCACTATGATGTGGGGAAGAATGAATGTATCTGAATGGAGCAGAGCAGTAATATTCAGTTCGATGGAAGCTGTATATGTTAGTTAGTAAAAGCACTGATTGATCCGCAACTTTTTTACTCCCAGTTCAGGAAAGTATCGGAGGCCACAACAATATCACCTCTTGTAGACATAGAGGGCATGTCCAGTTTAGCCAATACCCCATCTAAGGCCACAGAGGACAACATGGGGCCGCCATGGTAGCGTCACTGAGAGATGTTGAGATCTTTCCATTCCGCTATGAAGTGGTATTATGCCCACAACTGTAGGCTGGTAAATGATTTCTTTTACATAGGAGAGATCAGGCTAGGTTAGTATTTTTCCCGGTATGGCATCACCACCACCTGCCAAGAGTCTGCAAGTAGATGACCGTCTAGATGTTCTCCCGGCTCATCTAAATCATCAGTGCTATCATCACCAGTAGGAGAATACACAATACTTGATGGATTTATAGCCTTAGGGCTGGTAGTGTCGCCATTGCGTGTTATCGTATTTTCATCCAGCATGTTCTGAATTGGAGAACAAGCAGACTTTAGCTCTTGAGAACGAATGTATGTATAGTTGTCAAGCTTATTGGACAGGTTGCATATAGCTTCAATTATCTGTAGCTCCATACTTAAATGTGCTATGGCGGGGAATACCTTTTCCCAATGGATCTCTGTGTTACTTTACGTTCGGTAACTGTTTCTCCGGATCTCATATCAAGCCTTTATAGATGGGTTTTTTTACCCCTCCACTAATTGCCTTTGAGAAACTGGTGTGTGAATGCTTGAGGCCTCTTACCCTGTCAACAATGCTGGTTATGGGGTCCTCTTTTGGAAAAGCTAATCGCCGCTGAGTTTGCGCGATCGTCACGGGGCTACTCAAATTTAGTCCCCAGCTTCTGCTCCATATAGGCCGCAATTTTTTTTTGCTACGCGCCACTTAATTTAGGCCAAAGTCTTCCTTTTCTTACTCTGTGCTTGAAACCTTGCAGTGTGATTTAAGACAACTCAGTACTGACTAGTGATGTCCCGAACTGTTCGCCCGCGAACGGTTCACAGCGAACATAGCTTGTTCGCGTTCGCGTTTGTGGGCGAACACATGGCGATGTTCGATCCGCCCCTATGTGTCATCATTGTGGAAACTTTGACCCTTTATGTCACAGCCGCCTGACACATTAGAGCCAATCAACATCAGACACTCCCTCACAGACACTCCCAGCTACTCGGAATCCGCCATTTTAGACTAATAACGACCTTTCTTTTTTAATGATAGGACGTGTTATGTTTTTGCTCCTGACATTCATAGGAAAAACATAGCTAGGCTAGTGTATTTACAGTCCAGAAGGACTCCACTCATCTCTGCTGCAAGCACAGCACCCCAAAAAGCCCTTTTTAGGGCTATATTTCGTGCCGTTTTTTTTTTTATTTCTTTTGTTTTTTATTAGCATTTGCCTGGCTTTCAGCTGTGTGTTTAAGGCTCACAGCATATGCTGTGACTACTGCCACCACTGATATCTCCCTAACAACATTAGTTTAAATTTAACTAACCCAAAAATATAATTATTTTTCTACTGTAATTTTTTTTCATTTTCTATCAGGCCAGTGTCACACAGCATATACTCTGGTTCATTGCTCTGTGCCAGCCAGCAGCCAGCAGTGTTAATATCCGTTTATAACATTATTTTTAATTTAAAAAAAAAACACAAAAAAATATTTTTCTAGTGTAATCTAATTACATTTACTATCATGCCTGTGCCTGTCAGGCTCACTCAGCATTAATATACCTCTTTTTTTCAGTCTTTTGGTTAATTGGTCTGTGCCAGGCAGCCACCCAGCACTCATATCTATTTTTCTTTCACCTTAATTTTAATATAAAAAAAAAAAAAAGTTTAAATTTGTTTGCTAGTGTAATCAAATCTAATTTTCTATCCGGCCTGTGTGTTTTGCTGACATAGAGAGCCTACTGTGTTTACTTGCTGCCCTCCCTAGTCTATGAGCCACGACTCATATGTGTTTAACCTTTTTTTAATTTACCCCCCCCCCAAAAAAAATAATTTCAATCATTTTTCTAGTGTAATCTAATAGTATTTTCTATCAGGCGTGTGTGTATCCGACATACATAGCCTACTGTTTTTAATAGCTGCCCTTCCAAGGCTATCAGCCACGACTCATATGTATGTGCTTAACCTTTTTCTTAAAATTTCCAAAAAAAGTCTTTAAATCATTATGCTAGTGTAATCTAATTGTATTTTCTATCAGGCCTGTGTCTAACTGTCTATCTGACTTACACAGCATACTGTTGTTATAATTGCTGCCCTACGTAGCAGCCAACCAGTGCGACCACTCATAGAGTCATATGTGCATTGCACTTCTTAACATAATTTTAATATTAAAATCTAAAATTTTAAAATATTTAGCTAGTGTAATGTAACTTAATTTTCTATCAGTCCTGTGTTTTTGTCACTTACACAGCATACTGTGTTAAATTACTGCCCTACCTACCATCCACGACTCATATCTGCCAGCCTGTCTGCCAGGCCCAAGTAGCCAATTAGTGGCACCAATCACAATTCTTGTAACAGTAATAAAAAAAAAAAAACATAATTTTTTGGACTGCAAATATTCAGTCTCCTAGGGCCATTGAATTTCATTTACCTCCTGCCTGCCACTGCCAGCCTTTTGTGCCAGGTCGTCTAGCCAACTATTTACACCAATCCTAATTGTTGTCACAGTCAGACAGTATAGTTATTAATTTAAATAAAAAAAAAAATTTAGTGTTGATCTTAACCCTCAGTTTGCTCGTGCCTTTGAATTGCACTTTTCTACAGCCTTCCAAGCCTGTGTGCCAGGCCTACTTAAAAAATATTTACACCAATCATATTTGTTGTGACAGTATTCTAATAATTAAAAATTCAAATTTTTGGTAATAGTTGCTGTGATTTGAATCCTCAGTTTGCTGGTGCCATTAAATAGCACTTTCCTCCTGCCTTGCAGCCTGCTGTGAGCCAGGCCCACCTAGCCAATTGTTGTCAGCAATCATATTTCTGTTAACAGTATTGCAAAAATTGTCAATCATCACTGTTTAGACTGTCAGTAATCAGTCTCCTAGTGTCCTTGAATTGCATCTCCCTCCTGCCTGCCATCCTTTTGTGCCAGGCCGTCTTGCCAACTATTTACACCAATCCAAATTTTTTGTCACAGTATAGTTACTAATTACAATTAAAAAAATCTTTATTGTTGATGATCTTAACCCTCAGTTTGCTCGTGCCTTTGATTTGCACTTTTCTACAGCCTTCCAAGCCTGTGTGCCAGGCCTACTTAAAAAATATTTACACCAATCATATTTGTTGTGACAGTATTCTAATAATTAAAAATTCAAATTTTTGGTAATAGTTGCTGTGATTTGAATCCTCAGTTTGCTGGTGCCATTAAATAGGACTTTCCTCCTGCCTTGCAGCCTGCTGTGAGCCAGGCCCACCTAGCCAATTGTTGTCAGCAATCATATTTCTGTTAACAGTATTGCAAAAATTGTCAATCATCACTGTTTAGACTGTCAGTAATCAGTCTCCTAGTGTCCTTGAATTGCATCTCCCTCCTGCCTGCCATCCTTTTGTGCCAGGCCGTCTTGCCAACTATTTACACCAATCCAAATTTTTTGTCACAGTATAGTTACTAATTACAATTAAAAAAATCTTTATTGTTGATGATCTTAACCCTCAGTTTGCTCGTGCCTTTGATTTGCACATTTCTACAGCCTTCCAAGCCTGTGTGCCAGGCCTACTTAAAAAATATTTACACCAATCATATTTGTTGTGACAGTATTCTAATAATTAAATATTAAAATTTTTGGTAATAGTTGCTGTGATTTGAATCGTCAGTTTGCTGGTGCCATTGAATAACACTTTCCTCCTGCCTTGCAGCCTGCTGTGAGCCAGGCCCACCTAGCCAATTGTTGTCAGCAATCATATTTCTGTTAACAGTATTGCAAAAATTGTCAATCATCACTGTTTAGACTGTCAGTAATCAGTCTCCTAGTGTCCTTGAATTGCATCTCCCTCCTGCCTGCCATCCTTTTGTGCCAGGCCGTCTTGCCAACTATTTACACCAATCCTAATTTTTTGTCACAGTATAGTTACTAATTACAATTAAAAAAATCTTTATTGTTGATGATCTTAATCCTTAGTTTGCTCGTGCCCTAGAATAGCACTTTTCTACAGCCTTCCAAGCCTGTGTGCCAGGCCTACTTAAAAAATATTTACACCAATCATATTTGTTGTGACAGTATTCTAATAATTAAAAATTAAAATTTTTGGTAATAGTTGCTGTGATTTGAAACCTCAGTTTGCTGGTGCCATTGAATAACACTTTCCTCCTGCCTTGCAGCCTGCTGTGAGCCAGGCCCACCTAGCCAGCATGCAACAGTCCAGGTGTTAGTACCCTTGAAACAACTTTTCCATCACTATTGTGGCCAGAAAGAGTCCTTGAAGGTTTTAAAGTTCGCCTGCCTATTGAATTCAATGGCGGTTCGAGCGGTTCGTGTGTTCGCGAACAATACCGGAAGTTCGAGTCCGCGGTTCGCGAACCGAAAATTTTAGGTTCGCGACATCACTAGTACTGACCAGGAGAAGATAAAGGACAGGGGGTGGAGCACATGACAAATACAAAATGTCTGACAGTGAGATTAGTAGGAAGTACAATACCAATACTGTAGTATTAGATTTAACTTACACTTAAACAACTCTTATGTAACATTTCTTTTCAGGATAAAATCTTGTTATGTGTCAGTGCTTTTATATAAATGATAGAATAAAATTATTATATTTGTAAGGTTGTGGTTTGTGCCACTTATAAATAGATTGTCTTCTCCTGAGCTTATAGTGTAAAGCTCTGGGAAAACTGTAACACACAGAACTAACTGTACTAAATGCTTGTGGGGAATCAGCAGTGCATATGTAATACCCTAAGCAAAGGGACTCAGCCAATCTGTATCACATGACTTGTTATGCGTGCCTTTAATTATAACATACGTACACTTTATCAGAACCATTATTTACTGTTAGCTCTTTAACCCCTTAGTGACCACAGCACTTTTCTATTTTCTGACCGTTTGGGACCAAGGCTATTTTTATATTTCTGCTGTGTTTGTTTAGCAGTAATTTTCCTCTTACTCATTTACTGTACCCACACATATTATATACCATTTTTATCACCATTAAATGGACTTTCTAAAGATACCATTATTTTCATCATATCTTATAACTTACTATAATTTTTTTTAATAAAATATGATGAAAAAATGGAAAAAAACACACTTTTTCTAAATTTGACCCCCAAAATCTGTTACACATCTTCAACCACCAAAAAACACCCATGCTAAATAGTTTCCAAATTTTGCCCTGAGTTTAGAGATACCCAATATTTACATGTTCTTTGATTTTTTTTTGCCAGTTATAGGGCAATAAATACAAGTAGCACTTTGCTATTTCCAAACCATTTTTTTTCTCGCAAAATTAGCGATAGTTACATTGGAACACTGATATCTGTCAGGAATCCCTGAATATCCCTTGACATGTATATATATATATATATATATATATATATATATATATATATTTTTTTTTTAGTAGACAACCCAAAGTATTGATCTAGGCCCATTTTGCAATATTTTATGCCACCATTTCACTGCCAAATGCGATTAAAGTTCACTTTTTCACAAACGTTTTCACAATCTTTAGGTTTCTCACTGAAATTATTTACAAACAACTTGTGCAATTATGGCACAAATGGTTGTAAATGCTTCTCTGGGATCCCCTTTGTTCAGAAATAGCAGACATATATGGCTTTGGCATTACTTTTTTGTAATTAGAAGGCCGCTAAAAGCCGCTGCCCACCACACTTGTATTAGGCCCAGCAATGTAGGGGTTAATTTGGGAGCTTGTAGGGTTAATTTTAGCTTTAATGTAGTAGATAACCCAAAGTATTGATATAGGCCCATTTTGATATAATTTTAGCTTTAATGTAGAAGATAACGCAAAGTATTGATATAGGCCCATTTTGATATATTTCATGCCACCATTTCACCGCCAAATTCGATCTAATAAAAAACATCTAATAATGATACACATTCTATTGATATAGAACTTTTTAGAAAAAGCACAGCAGGTAACACCATTCTACACTCTTCTTCATGTCACCCTAAACATACCATTGAATCTATTCCATATGGACAACTAATTAGGACAAAACGTAATTGCACAACAGAAACAAAATTTCAAATGCATGCCGAACAGACTAATCAACGATTGGAGGCCAGGGGTTATAAAACAGACCTTCTTATTAAAACAAAGAACAAAGTAGATCTTATCAACAGAGATGATTTGATATACAAAGACACACCAAAAAAACTAAGACAACATAACAAACCCACTTTTATCACAAATTACAGTAGAGATTTTAACAAAATTTGTGATATTGTACGTGGTTGCTTACCCATCTTAGAAAGTGACACTAAATTAAAGAAAATTGTCAATGAAGGTTGCTTCTTTTCAGCTCGTAGAGCAAAAACGTTAGGCAACATTCTTGCTCCGTCAATGTTGCCTAGCAACAGCAAACAGACATGGTTAACTCAAAGACTAGGTTGTAACAAATGTAATGGTAAAATTTGTAAAACTTGCCTACACATAGAACAGGGAACAAAATTTAAATCTAGTACTACAGGCAAAGAATTTGACATACGCTACAGAATCACATGTAACACCACACATGTTATTTATCTCCTGACATGTCAGGGATGCAAAAAGCAATACGTAGGGCGCACGAAACGTGCCCTACGTGATAGAGTGTTGCAACATTTGAGGGATATAGGAAATTCTGACAGTACAACTCCTATAGCAAAACACTTTAGACAGGAACACAATTCAAATGAATCCCTATTAACAGTACAAGGCATAGATCACATACCAAGGCATAGGAGAGGGGGAGACAGGGAAAGGCGTTTGGACCAGAGAGAAGTGTTTTGGATCTTTAATTTACAGACAAAACACCCCTCTGGTCTAAATTCAATTATGGATGTAGACTTATTTTACTGATTTTACAAAATTCGTTAGAGAGTTTACTTTATACAATATATATAAAATATAATATTCTAAATCCAATTGAAATATTGTTTGAAATCATCCTTTTGAATTTGAAAGGTATAGGTATAAGGTAACATGTACTAGTATTTCTTATTGTCATATGTTTAAGATCATACAAAGAGTTAACATTGTACAGGTGCCTGCAATCATTTTAAGTACCTTATCTTTAAATAGCACTAGCAGGTGTGAACCCAAATCATGCCAGTGAACAAGGGCTGAAGCTTGGCCCGAAACATGTTTGGCGTTGGGTTCTGAACACCTTGTTGCAGGCCTGCGACTAGCCTACATGGTTTACATGTTTTTACATGCTTCTTTTTAAACATTTTTGAAAATAAAACTTATTCTTGCTTTTAAGAAAAAAAGACTCTTTACAGTATCTCTCTTTTTTCTGGAGCTGCGGGATGATATAATGTTTTTCTACTATTGTGTTTGATCTACCCTACGGAGATCGTCTATCCCTGCACACAGAAGAGAGAAACTTATCAAATAAAGAAACATTCTTTAAAGGGGACCGCTGAAGAGAGGCTCAAGGAATTAAAGCTTTTGGGGTATGTATCTTAGCGCCGCTGTTTTTTTGCATTACCTCCTGTCTGGATTTCGTTGGTTACAGCTGGCAGCATAGTTTACATCCCCATCCATTATAGAATATGCCTATTTAGTGCGGTCCCGAATTTCTACAAACAAACCGTAATATATATGGATCATTTGGATGTTACTAAATACTTGTTTTTTACCTTGCAATTCTTTTCCCCTCGGCTTTGACGTTTTTCACGGAGGTGTCCCGGAGGCAACAGGTCCAGTGACGTTGCGCACGGCGCAGTCGGCTTCTGATTACGTCACAGAGAAGGGACGGTTGCTGGAGCAAAGAACTACACGCTGAGGCGGGTGAATTGAATTCACGCTCCGGGCAGAAGACGCTCACCTAGACACATAGCTGTCGGTACAAAGTTCCACAGACGGACTGGATTTACATGCCGAAGGGGAAGACGCCTTTCCTGATACACAAAGTAAGGTCAAAAAAGTTTTTCCTTTCTCTCGCCTTTTTGCCTCTGTGCACAAAAGACTGTTCAACTATTTATATATATATTTGTATTGGGAGACATTTCCATAATTGTGTGCTCTACGGGATATGACTTCACAATAGTGTTTAAATTCTTCATTTCCTTTCTGACAAAGAAGTGAGTTTTTTACGAAAATTTGAAAACTTTTCTCTACAAAAGCACTTTATTGGGACTTCATATTACATCAATACAGAGACTAAAATTGAACTTTTTCACTTTATGTTAATGGGAAATTGATCTATAACCCTTTCTTTTTCCACCTTTAACAGAAAATAATATTAATTGTCTATACTCTTTGTTGTTTTAAACAAACCTCTTAACTCAAACATGGATGAAATATATGTTTTAAAAGACATCACACTAGATCAAGATTCCTCTGATATGGAGGACATCCTAGAGGATATAGAAACCGTATTGGATGATTTATTCCAACAGATGGACAATCTTAGAAAAAGGGATATAAGATTGGAGTTGGACATTAAAACCTTCCAAATATATCAAACAAACTCCAGAATACCAAGGGGTTTAAGAATATCCAAATTTCCATCTTTTCAAGTCACTTGTCAAGATTTTATAAACAAGTGGAATGAGGTTTTAACTACTTGCTCTAGATCTCTTATAAATCTGTTAATAGAATATAAAAAGAAACAGAGGTTACAATTAATTCAACATATGCAAGAACTGCAAATAGAACTCAAAAAACATCAACGTCACCAGGAGTTCAAAGAGTATGATAGACAATTTCAAGATAACATGAGGTCTTTTAAAAAAGATCTATGACTTTTCAAACAACAAAAAATGCATAGAGATAAATTAGACTATGAATTGAACAAGGTTTATAGATGGAGTCACAATAGTGACTATAAAACATTTTTCAAAAATAAAACATAACATACTAACACACATAGGAGATCTAGCCTAAAACAAGACAAAAAAGTCACATTCAGTGAGACAGAATATGAATATGACACTTCAGATCAGGAAACACCTTCACATCAAGTTAGTAATTCTTTACCAGTTAAGGAATCTATTTCTGTGTTAGACATCCCTTCCACCTCTAATATCACACAGTCAAAAAACGGGGTGGGCCTTTCCAAACCCAATACGAAATTAAAAACAAAAAGAAAGTACGTAGAGGGCACAGGGGCAGAGGCAGAAGAAGTAGGGAACAGTCGCTATCCCCAAAGAAAGAAGGTGTCTTACAGGACAAATCGTCAATAAATAATGTAGTCAATTTGTCCTCTAGATGCCTCACTGAACAAGAAATTTCTTTATTACAAAGGGGCCTTAACTTTGCACCTAGTTGCAATTTTAACCTCTTCTCCACAGTGTTAGATGTAAATAGATTCGTCAGAACCCTAACATTGAAAAAACACTTTGCAAATGATGATGAAAGTGCAAATGAAGAAGCAAATGATCAGGCTGTTTGCGTTCAACAAACTCCTAATTTTAATTTCAATGATTATACCGCAATGGTAGATATGCAAGAACTCATTGAGGAGAATGAGTTTACGCAAACAGCCAGATCAGGTCCTTCAGAGAAAGACATTAATCTGAAAAGGTTTAAAGAAAAAAGTGTATTTTACCCCATTCACAGTAGGGGTCAACATTTACAAGTATTCCAACAAACTCTTGAAACACAATTAATTGCATTAAACAACGAGAACAAAAAGAAAAACACATACAAAGACAGTAATTTAACATCTCAAGAAAGAAAAGCTATCCAGACACTCAAAGACGATCAGAGTATAGTTATTAGGGAATCTGATAAAGGTGGCAACACAGTAATTTTAAACAGGAAAGATTACCTAATTGAAGCTAACAGACAGCTTACAAATAAAGATGTATACCAACCCCTTTCATCTGACCCTACTAAGCTATACAGTAAAATTTTGTCAGAAATAATACACAAAGCTAGACTAGATGGAGTATTTTCTGATATGGTCATGGAGTATTTACTGCCTAAAAATCCTTGTGTCCCCATATTCCATCAGCTTCCAAAGCTACATAAAGATCCTATACACCCTCCAGGCCGCCCAATAGTGGCAGGCATAGGTTCTTTAAATGAAAGATTATCTGATTTGGTTGATACATACTTACAACCCATAGTTGTTGATTTATATGGTTACTTGAAAGACACAACATCATTCATTGAAAAAATCAAACATGTTACATGGTGTGACTCTTACAGATTTGTCACTCTAGACGTTACTTTACTGTATACCACTATTCCTCATACATTAGGTTTGGAAGCACTAGACTTTTTTCTAACTCACCATACCTCATATGATTTTTTCACCAATCAATTCATTCACACAGCTGTTGAATATCTTCTTACACATAATTTTTTTATGTTTGAGGATCATTACTATCTCCAGAGACGTGGCACCGCTATGGGGGCTAAATTTGCCCCTTCCTATGCCAACCTCTATATGGGGTTCTGGGAACGGTGCCACGTCTTTGGAGATACTAATCCCTTTCGAGATCACATTGCTTTTTTTGGCAGGTACATTGACGATTTGGTGTTGGTGTGGGACGGAGACCAGCAATCAGTTGCTAGGTTTCTTGACTATGTCAACAGCAACAAACTCAATTTATCCTTCACTATGACTGAAAATGCCAACACTATAAACTTTTTGGATGTTACTTTAACATCTAATAATGATACACATTCTATTGATATAGAACTTTTTAGAAAAAGCACAGCAGGTAACACCATTCTACACTCTTCTTCATGTCACCCTAAACATACCATTGAATCTATTCCATATGGACAACTAATTAGGACAAAACGTAATTGCACAACAGAAACAAAATTTCAAATGCATGCCGAACAGACTAATCAACGATTGGAGGCCAGGGGTTATAAAACAGACCTTCTTATTAAAACAAAGAACAAAGTAGATCTTATCAACAGAGATGATTTGATATACAAAGACACACCAAAAAAACTAAGACAACATAACAAACCCACTTTTATCACAAATTACAGTAGAGATTTTAACAAAATTTGTGATATTGTACGTGGTTGCTTACCCATCTTAGAAAGTGACACTAAATTAAAGAAAATTGTCAATGAAGGTTGCTTCTTTTCAGCTCGTAGAGCAAAAACGTTAGGCAACATTCTTGCTCCGTCAATGTTGCCTAGCAACAGCAAACAGACATGGTTAACTCAAAGACTAGGTTGTAACAAATGTAATGGTAAAATTTGTAAAACTTGCCTACACATAGAACAGGGAACAAAATTTAAATCTAGTACTACAGGCAAAGAATTTGACATACGCTACAGAATCACATGTAACACCACACATGTTATTTATCTCCTGACATGTCAGGGATGCAAAAAGCAATACGTAGGGCGCACGAAACGTGCCCTACGTGATAGAGTGTTGCAACATTTGAGGGATATAGGAAATTCTGACAGTACAACTCCTATAGCAAAACACTTTAGACAGGAACACAATTCAAATGAATCCCTATTAACAGTACAAGGCATAGATCACATACCAAGGCATAGGAGAGGGGGAGACAGGGAAAGGCGTTTGGACCAGAGAGAAGTGTTTTGGATCTTTAATTTACAGACAAAACACCCCTCTGGTCTAAATTCAATTATGGATGTAGACTTATTTTACTGATTTTACAAAATTCGTTAGAGAGTATACTTTATACAATATATATAAAATATAATATTCTAAATCCAATTGAAATATTGTTTGAAATCATCCTTTTGAATTTGAAAGGTATAGGTATAAGGTAACATGTACTAGTATTTCTTATTGTCATATGTTTAAGATCATACAAAGAGTTAACATTGTACAGGTGCCTGCAATCATTTTAAGTACCTTATCTTTAAATAGCACTAGCAGGTGTGAACCCAAATCATGCCAGTGAACAAGGGCTGAAGCTTGGCCCGAAACATGTTTGGCGTTGGGTTCTGAACACCTTGTTGCAGGCCTGCGACTAGCCTATATGGTTTACATGTTTTTACATGCTTCTTTTTAAACATTTTTGAAAATAAAACTTATTCTTGCTTTTAAGAAAAAAAGACTCTTTACAGTATCTCTCTTTTTTCTGGAGCTGCGGGATGATATAATGTTTTTCTAATAAAAAAAATAGTTAACTTTTTCACAAACTTTGGGTTTCTCACTGAAATTATTTACAAACAACTTGTGCAATTATGGCACAAATGGTTGTAAATGCTTCTCTGGGATCCCCTTTGTTCAGAAATAGCAGACATATATGGCTTTGGCATTACTTTTTTGTAATTAGAAGGCCGCTAAAAGCCGCTGCCCACCACACTTGTATTAGGCCCAGCAATGTAGGGGTTAATTTGGGAGCTTGTAGGGTTAATTTTAGCTTTAATGTAGTAGATAACCCAAAGTATTGATATAGGCCCATTTTGATATAAGTTTAGCTTTAATGTAGTAGATAACGCAAAATATTGATATAGGCCCATTTTGATATATTTCATGCCACCATTTCACCGCCAAATTCGATCTAATAAAAAAAATCGTTAACTTTTTCACAAACTTTGGGTTTCTCACTGAAATTATTTACAAACAGCTTGTGCAATTATGGCACAAATGGTTGTAAAAGCTTCTCTGGGATCCCCTTTGTTCAGAAATAGCAGACATATTTGGCTTTGGCGTTGCTTTTTGGTAATTAGAAGGTCGATATTTTCCGCTGTGCACCACACTTGTATTATGCCCAACAGTAATGGGGTTAATTAGGTAGCTTGTAGGGAGCTTGAAGGATTCATTTTAGCTTTAGTGTAGATATCAGCCTCCCACCTGACCCATCCCACCCCCTGATCCCTCCCAAACAGCTCTCATCCCTCCCCCACCCCACAATTGTCCCCGCCATCTTAAGTACTGGCAGAAAGTCTGCCAGTACTAAAATAAAAGGCATTTTTAAAATATATATATATATATATATTCTGCTGTGTAGCACCCCCCCTTAGCCCCCAACCTCATTGATTCCCCCCCAAAGAGCTCTCTAACCCTCCCCCCACTAACCTTTTTGGGTACTGGCAGCTGTCTGCCAGTACCCACTTTGCATTTAAATGTGTTTTATTTTTTGAATAAACCACTGTTTTTCTGTAGTGTAGCTGTCCCCCCCTCAATACCCTACCCCCTCCCACGGGTGTTTATTATCTTTTTGGGGGTATTGGTTCTTATTTGGTTTTCTAAATAGACTATTAATAGTGGTTTCCCTCTGGTTTGGAGTCTTATTACTATCCTCAAGTTGTGTGGTGTCAGAGATGTCATTTTCTTCTTATTTTTTATTACTACATGTATAGTCTTGTTCGTCCCTATTATACTTCCTCCATTTGTTATCAATTATCTCATTTTTATATTGGTGATCTTTTCAATAATCTGTTTTTGTTTATCTCTATTCTTTATCATCTATATAATTCTTTAATGATTCTTTAAAATCCAAAATATTTTTCCCCACTGTCTCTAGTGATCTTGTTCTTGCTTTTACTAGAATTTTCATTAAATGAATAGATGCTTTTTGTAAAATATCGTACCATTCTGTGTTTAGGTCATCGTCTAAAGTGAATGTACAGTTCTTTTTTAGGTGTAGACCCCTTGGAACCAGACTTTTATCAATATATTTCTGAGTGAAAGTAAGCTCTGCTTTATATTTAATTTCTGTAATTAGACATTCTTCTAATTTATCCATATTCCCTCTAAAATCTGTACAGTGATTATCCTGTGTTAAGCTAGGACGTCTGTCCATGTTTTCCAGTATACTGTCTCTAAGAGAAAACATGTCCATGTTGTAATAATAAGAACCTGGGTAGCGAGAGAATAAAGCAAAAATGCACACAAATAACAAAAAAAGTGGGTGCTATCCTGGACTCTTATACACCCTTTATGCACACTCAAAAATAGACCGTGATTCTCTCAAACATGGTTAGGCTAAAATGCGAAGTAAAAGACTTCCGGTGGGCGGTTCTAGAAGATGGCTGCGAGCATCTGTTGCTCTGAAGAACCCTGCTTCTAATTCATGCTCTGCTGTCATCATCCTATGCCATCTGCATCTCCCTTGATAGGAAAGCTATCCGGGAACATTAGGCAGATAGAAGTACCTACATCTCTTCTCCCACGGAAGTCATTTGATTACAATAGACCCCAAGAGGGACCCCACGAGGGACTTAGTACATTTTGCATTGCAGGCCTGCCGCCATAAGGAAATGAAACCGGAGGATAACTTAGCAGTGCAGTTACTTGCAGTTTTCCAACCCTCATTTGACTGTTTACTTTTGAGCTTTGAGAAGCTACATGGGGTGATACAGGCCACGATAAAACCTAACCTCACATACATTGAGCCAGTACACAAGCAAACCCACTCTTCAGACCGAAACCCATATAATCTATCCCGCATTCAACCACACGGACTTACCACGGGAAATGAATTACTCGCTCCTACCTTGGAGCATTCAGCGATGTGCAAAGAGAAAGGGAATGAGTTCCCACTGCACTCACCTTTGGTGGTGATGGGCGGCCCTGAGGGATGTGCTGAGCGCTGCACTCTGCAGGAGACTTCCACTCCTGCTCGAGACGTAGGGACACTTACCACTGAGACGCTGATGGTGCCTGTCTCACCCCGGACACTCTCCTTTAGGGTTGACACACAGCGGGTCTTCACGGACATGGACTTCTCCGCTGGTGCCCTGAGACGCATGGCTCCTGACTTGAGGTGTCCCATGACAGGTGGCCGGGAACTGGCCTGCGGGCCTGCCCGACCTGGCACAGATCTTAGCGCTGGAATGATACTGGCCATAGCTATGGGACTCGTAACAGGAATCCTACAGGACGCAGGCCTGCAAGATATGCCTCTCTGTTGCTCATATGAGAGGTGTTATTGGTGGAGACAGGGAGGGGCCCGGCTAGCTACGGGAGTTGGTTGACCTGCAAACTGAAATCTATCTGACGTGGGCGGGGCCGGCGTGACATGGGTGGGACCAGGTGGGGCCAGATGCCGGGGCCGACTGCCGAGACAGAGAGCTCTAAAGAGGGGGGATAGAGAGAGGGAGAGAGACAGCAAAAGACAAAAGAGAGGGGGGAGAGTGCATAAAAGAGAGGGGGGAGAGCACAAAAGAGAGGGGGAGAGAGCACAAAAGAGAGGGGGAGAGAGCACAAAAGAGAGGGGGAGAGAGCACAAAAGAGAGGGGAGGGGTAGCACAAAAGAGGGGGAGAGAGCACAAAAGAAAGGGGGAGAGAGGGCAAAAGAGAGGGGGAGAGAGCGCAAAAGAGAGGGAGAGATACAGCAAAAGAGAGGAGAGAGAGAGAGGAAACAAGAGGAGAGAGAGCAAATGAGAGGAGAGATAGAGAGCAAATGAGGGGAGGAGAGAGAGAGCAAAAGAGATGGAGAGAGACACCAAAAGAGGGGGACAGAGAGCAAAAGAGAGGGGAGAGAGAGAGAGCAAAAGAGAGGGAGAGAGAAAGCAAAAGAGGGGGACAGAGAGCAAAAGAGAGGGGGAGAGAGAGAGCAAAAGAGAGGGGGAGAGAGAGAGAGCAAAAGAGGGGGGAGAGAGAGAGCAAAAGAGAGGGGGAAGAGAGAGAGCAAAAGAGAGGGGAGAGAGAGAGCAAAAGAGAGGGGGAAGAGAGAGAGCAACAGAGAGGGGGGATAGAGAGAGCAAAAGAGAGGGGGGATAGAGAGAAAGCAAGGGGTGGGACCGCTGTACTGCAAAAAATGGCCCGTGTACACAGTCTTTAGAGCTAGTCTAATATAAAAAATATAAATATTAATGATTTAATAAACTTAAATAAATAATTTCCATCTAAAGGGTAGGAGAGTCCACAGCTTCATTCATTACTTCTGGGAATTAAGAACCTGGCAACCAGGAGGAGGCAAAGACACCCCAGCCAAAGGCTTAAATACCCCTCCCAATCCCCTCATCCCCCAGTCATTCTTTGGGTATCATTTAGGTATGATTCTAGACTCTGTCTAGAATCATACCTAAATGATACCTAAAATACACAAAAATGCACAAAATCCATCAGGCCGACCAAGAGTGTCAGGCATAGATATCCTAACTGAAAAGACAAGCAATTACATAGATTTCAGACTATGTCAATATGTGGATGAATTACCATCATATGTGCAAGATACCATGCAGGTATTACAGAGATTGGAAAACTTAACCCTCAATGATACCACTGGGCTAGTCACCACAGATCTGGAGTCCCTGTACACATCTATTAATCACAAACATGGCCTACAAGCGATAAAATATTTTCTGGAATGATATTCAGAAGAAAATGTGGAACATGATAATTTCATTACAAAATTGTTGGATTTTGTATTAAACTTTAACTTTTTTTACTTTTGATGGCCAATTTTACCTTCAAACAAGAGATACAGCCATGGGCACCATCTGCGCTCCCACATACGCAATCTGTTTTTGGGATGGTGGGAGAGAGAATTTGTGTTCACAGAAGACAATCAGAAATATACTGATTACATCCCCCTTTGGATTCGTTACATCGACGATATCTTCTTCATCTGGGAAGGTACACATACGCCTAGATTACGAGTTTGGTGTTAGCCTTAAAAAGCAGCGTTGAGAGGTCCCAATGCTGCTTTTTACCACCCGCTGGTATTACAAGTCTGGCAGGTACAGGTGTACCGCTCACTTTTCTTCCGCGACTCGAGGCTACCTCAAATCCCCTTACGTCAATTGCGTATCCTATCTTTTTAATGGGATTTGCCTAACGCTGGTATTACGAGTCTTGGAAGAAGTGAGCGGTAGACCCTCTCCTGTCCAGACTCCTACCGCATTTAAAAGTCAGTAGTTAAGAGTTTTATGGGCTAACGCCAGAACATAAAGCTCTTAACTAAAGTGCTACAAAGTACACTAACACCCATAAACTACCTATTAACCCCTAAACCAAGGCCCCCCCCCACATCGCAAACACTAAAATAAAAAAATGTAACCCCTAATCTGCCAACCGGACATCGATGCTATCAGCCAATAGGATTGACCTTGCGTTCTATTGGCTGATTGGAACAGCCAATAGAATGCAAGCTCAATCCTATTGGCTGATTTGATCAGCCAATCGGATTGCACTTCAATCCGATTGGCTGATTACATCAGCCAATAAGATTTTTCCTACCTTAATTCTGATTGGCTGATAAGATTCTATCAGCCAATCAGAATTCAAGGGACGCCATCTTGGATGACGTAATTTAAACCCCTAAGCGGCAGATTAGGGGTTAATAGTATAATGCAGGTGGCGACGATGTCGGGGGCGGCAGATTAGGAGTTAATACCTGTAAGATTAGGGGTGTTTAGACTCGGGGTTCATGTTAGGGTGTTAGGTGTAGACATATTTTTTATTTTCCCATAGGAAACAATAAGGCTGCGTTAGGAGCTGAACGCTACTTTTTTGCAGGTGTTTTTTTTCACCCAGCTCAGCCCCATTATTTCCTATGGGGAAATCGTGCACGAGCACGTTTTGACAGCTTACAACTACCGTAAGCAACGCTGGTATCAAGGTGAGATGTGGAGCTAAATTTTGCTCAACGCTCACTTTTCTGAGGCTAACGCCGGCTTAAAGAAAACTCGTAATACCAGCGTTGTTTAATGGGAGCGGTAAGAAAGAAAGGAGCGTTAGCCCCGCAAGCCTTACCGACAAAAACTCGTAATCTAGCCGATAGTGAATTACATAATTTCCTCATGTATTTAAATCAAAACCAACTTAACATCAAATTGACACATGAAGAGAGCTTATCAAACCACTGATCTCTATAGGAAACCTACAGCTGCAAATAGTGTATTACACAGCAAGAGTGCACATGCCCCTGGCACGATGAAAAGCCTACCCACTGGAGAATTTCTGAGGCTACGTCGAAATTGTTCTGAGGAACTTACATATAATATCAGGGCAAAAAAATTAGAGAGATTATGGAAAAGAGGTTACAGTAAAAGAATGACTAAAAGGGCCAAATATAGAGCCTTACATACATCAAGACAGAATTTACTTTTCAAAAAAACTAAGAGCAACCCTAATATACCAAGATTGATCATGACTCATAATAGTCAAACTCCTCAGATTCTAAACATCAGAAAAAAATATTGGAATATCCTGATGACAGATGCGACACTCAAAACTACCCTAGGGGATAGACCCTCAGTGGGTTATAGAAGGACCAAAAATGTTAAAGATCTAGTAACAAGTAGCCACTTTCAGAAGAAAAGAACATTGACAGCATTTAAACTAGGAGCACACAAATGTGGCAATTGCAGCACGTGCAAATATATGCGCAATACTGAAACCGTCAGGGATAGGTTTGGTAACAGCCATAAAATTAAAAAATACATTAGTTGCAATACAGAAAGTGTGATTTATGTATTACACTGTACGTGTAATTTATTCTATGTTGGCATGACATCAAGGAAATTACGTTTGAGACTCATGGAACATCTGAGAAATATTAAAAATGCAGCAAAAGATAAAGAATAATTGAAATCTTTAACTAGTGTAGCTGCACATTTTTTGAAATTTCCTAATTCCAATCAAAATGATCTACAATGCTGGGGCATAGAAAAAGTGAGCCTTGGCATGAGAGGAGGTGACTTAGAAACAGCCTTACTGAAATCAGAAAGTCGTTGGATTTATTTACTAAACGCAGTTCAACCGTATGGGATGAATGAACATAATAACTACTATGTCTTTTTATAAAAAACAAAAACGAGATGATAATATAATAATGTTTGATATCTTAGAGTTTTATAAACATAGAATCAATTGTGTAGAATAGTATATTCCCAAACAAACATACAGGATGAACCAGTAAAGTAAGAAGCATATCATAGGGTATCAGAACCACGAATATATTGTAATTTAACAAGCGTGAGGACAAATGATAATATTAGAATGTGATTTCTCAACAGTGGCTCACTTTGATCTAAAGTATAGGATTAATATGGAGAATGTACAATAAGATTCAAATCAATAAATGAGGGGATCAAAATAATCTCTACCCCATATTAATATGGATCAGTCTAACAGTTTATTTTATAATTATTTCCATTCTTTTAACCACTATTTTTCACAACACACTCATTCACATTTCTTTTTTCTTGTCACATTTTTCTACACACTCATGAGCACACATTTTTTTCACATTATTTATATTTTTGCAAATTAATCTTTAACCCTGAGGAGGTTGACTACAAAATATAATTATTCACCTATTGTTACCAAGATCTTTTGGAACCAGATCAATAATAATCAGGAGTCTCTTTGTTTGCAAGTTGTAAATGGGGAGAGAGAGAGCACAAAAGAGAGGGGGGAGAGAGAGAGATCAAAAGAGAGGGGGGAGAGAGCGCAAAAGAGAGGGGGGAGAGAGCGCAAAAGAGAGGGGGAGAGAGAGAACGCAAAAGAGAGGGGGAGAGAGAGAGCAAAAGAGAGGCGGAGAGAGAGAGAGAGGGGAGAGAGAGAGAGAGAAGAGAGAGAGAGAGAAGAGAGAGAGGAGAGAGAGGAGGGGGGAGAGAGAGAACTCAAAAGAGAGGGGGAGAGAGAGCGCAAAAGAGATGGGGGAGAGAGAGCGCAAAAGAGATGGGGGAGAGAGAGAGCTCAAAAGAGAGGGGGAGAGAGAGCGCAAAAGAGATCGGGAGAGAGAGAGCTCAAAAGAGAGGGGGAGAGAGTGTAAAAGAGATGGGGAGAGAGAGCAAAAGAGAGGGGGAGCGTTCAAAAGAGAGGGGGGGAGAGAGCGCAAAAGAGAAAGTGAGAGGGAGAGCGCAAAAGAGGGGGGAGAGAGAGCGCAAAAGAGAGGGGGAGAGAGAGCACGCAAAAGAGAGGGGGGAGAGAGAGAGCAAAAGAAAGGGGGACCTACACACTAAATAATGGTCACGCAGATTTGTCAGTAAATATAGTGATAAGCACATGTATAATGCTTCATCACTCATAGCACAATCACCACAATAACCAGTTTGTCAAAATAATTATTACACTGTCACACAAGTTATCACAGCCAATTTTTATTTGTTAGTTTAATCTCAATTTTATTTCTTTTATTAGTTCAGCGTGACATTTTCACAAGCTTGTAACATAATAGTAGATTATTCACACACAAAGACAGTATAATTTCATTAATTTAGTATTTTTACAACTTTGTTAGCAATCCAGCATACTCAATAACTATACGAAGTTATTCCATACCGAAGAATGAAGTGTACAGCATTACCTTGTCATCTTGAATATATGAATACATACAGTACAAGAATAGTGATGTTGTGAACCTTAAAATTTCGGTTCGCGAACTGCGGACTCGAACTTCCGCTACTGTTCGCAAACCACGCGAACCGCCATTGACTTCAATAGGCAGGTGAACTTTAAAACCCACAAGGACTCTTTCTGGCCACAATAGTGATGGAAAAGATGTTTCAAGGGGACTAACACCTGGACTGTGGCATGCCGGAGGGGGATCCATGGCAAAACTCCCACGGAAAATTACATAGTTGATGCAGAGTCTGGTTTTAACCCATAAAGTGCCTTAATCACCTAACATTCCTAAAAAATTTTTTTAATAACGTGCTTTAAAACATCAGGTATGATATAGTATCGATCAGGTAGTGTAAGTGTTACGGCCGCTTCACAGTGACAGACCAAACTCCCTGTGTAACGCACTGCAAACAACTGCAAACAGTCCATTTGCACAACCACGAGTTAGATAGATTTGATAGTTAGATACATACATTACATAGATCAATAGATGCAATATACATATGATAGATACAAATTACATAGATCAATAGATGCAATATACATTTGATGATAGATACGAATTACATAGATCAATCTATGCAATATACATTTGATAGATACGAATTACATAGATCAAAAGATGCAATATACATTTGATAGATACGAATTACATCGATCAATAGATGCAATTTATATTTGATAGATACGATTGATAGTTAGATAGATTTGATAGATAAATAGATAGATTTGATAGATATTAGCAATTAGATTACACTAGATGACTGATGTTTCTCAGTCAAAAAAGTTTTTATTTTAAATATTTAAAATACTGTTATAACAAATATGATTGGTGGCACTAGTTGGTAAGTGGGCCTGGCACACACGCTGGCAGGCAGGCAACTGCAATTCAATGGCACTAGCAGACTGATGATTCACAGTCAAAAAAGTTTTTTTTTTTAAATATTTTCAATACTGTTAGAACAAATATGATTGGTGGAACTAGTTGGCTTGTGAGCCTGGCACACATGCTGGCAGGCAGGAAACTGCAATTCAATTGCACTAGCAGACTGATGATTCACAGTCAAAAAAGTTTTAATTTTAAATATTAACACTACTGTAATAACAAATATGATTGGTGGCACTAGTTGGCAAGTGGGCCTGGCACACACGCTGGCAGGCAGGCAACTGCAATTCAATTGCAATAGCAGACTGATGATTCACAGTCCAAAAAGTTTTTATTGTAAATATTTACACTACTGTTATAACAAATATGATTGGTGTAACTAGTTGGCAAGTGGGCCTGGCACACACGCTGGGAGGAAGGCAACTGCAATTAGATTACACTAGATGACTGATGCTTCACAGTCAAAAAAGTTTTTTTTTTAAATATTTAAAATACTGTTATAACAAATATGATTGGTGGCACTAGTTGGCAAGTGGGCCTGGCACACACGCTGGCAGCCAGGAAACTGCAATTCAATTGCACTAGCAGACTGATGATTCACAGCCAAAAAAGTTTTAATTTTAAATATTTACAATACTGTTATAACAAATTTGATTCGTGGCACTAGTTGGCTAGTGGGCCTGGCACACACGCTGGCAGGCAGGAAACTGCAATTCAATTGCACTAACACACTGATGATTCACAGTCTAAAATTTTTTTATTTTAAATATTTACAATACTGTTAGAACAAATATGATTGGTGGCACTAGTTGGCAAGTGGGCCTGGCACACACGCTGGGAGGAAGGCAACTGCAATTAGATTCCACTAGATGACTGATGTTTCTCAGTCTAAAAAGTTTTTTATTTAAATATTTACAATACTGTTATAACAAATATGATTGGTGGCACTAGTTGGAAAGTGGGCCTGGCACACACGCTGGCAGATAGGCAACTGCAATTAAATAACAATAGCAGACTGATGTAAAAGTTTTTTTTAAAAAAAGTTACACTAATGTTACAACAGATAGGAGTGATGGCACTCAGGATAGAAGTAGGCACAGTATGTGCTGGCAGCCTGACACACAGGCTGGCACTAGTGGCAGGCTGGCCTGGCAACTAAAATTAAATAACACTAGAAGACTGATGTAAAAGTTTTTTTTACAAAATGTAAACTAATGTTACACCAGATAGAGGTGGTGGACTGGCACTGAGTATGGAAGTAGGCACAGTATATGCTGGCAGCCTGACACACAGGCTGGCACTAATGGCAGCCAGGCTGGCCTGGCAACTAAAATTAAATAACACTAGAAGAGGACTGATGTAAAAAAAAAATGTTAAAAAAATTTACACTAATGTTACACCAGATATAAGTGGTGGAAAAAACAGCTATTAATCATATTATATGATGTGGGCCTGACACACAGGCCTGATGGAAAATTAAATTAGATTACACTAGCAAAATGATTTAAAAGTTTTTTTTTTTAAATTTACAATAATGTTAAGCAGATATGAGTGGTGGCTGGCACAGCAATTAACCACAGTATATGCTGTGTGAGACTGACACACAGGCCTGATAAAAAATGAAATTAGATTACACTAGCAAAATGATTTTAAAGTTTTTTTAAAAAAATGTACACTAATGATTGTTAAGCAGATATCAGTGGTGGCACAGAGCAATTAACCACAGTCTATGCTGTGTGAGCCTGACACACAGGCCTGATAGAAAATGAAATTAGATTACACTAGCAAAATGATTTAAAAGTTTTTTTTGCTTAAATTTACACTAATGTTAAGCAGATATGAGTGGTGGCTGGCACAGAGCAATTAACCACAGTATATGCTGTGTGAGCCTGAGACACAGGCCTGATAGAAAATGAAATTAGATTACACTAGCAAAATTATTTAAAAGTTGTTGTTTTTTTAAATTTACAATAATGTTAAGCAGATATGAGTGGTGGCTGGCACAGCAATTAACCACAGTATATGTTGTGTAAGCCTGACACACAGGCCTGATTTAAAATGAAATTAGATTACACTAGCAAAATGATTTAAAAGTTTTTTTTTTTTTAAATTTACAATAATGTTAAGCAGATATGAGTGGTGGCTGGCACAGCAATTAACCACAGTATATGCTGTGTAAGCCTGACACACAGGCCTGATAGAAAATGACATTAGATTACACTAGCAAAATTATTTAAAAGTTTTTTTGTTTAAATTTACACTAATGTTAAGCAGATATCAGTGGTGGCACTAATCACAGTATATGCTGTGAGCCTCACACACAGTCTGACAGCCAGGCAAATGAAAATACAAAAAAAAAAAAACTGAAGTTCTAGCCCTAAAAAGGGCTTTTTGGGGTGCTGTCCTTACAGCAGAGATTAGAGGAGTCCTTCAGGACTGTAGTGGACACTAAATACACTAGCCTATCTATCTATTTCCCTATAATGTCAGCAGCAGCAAAACTAAACCTCCTCTCACTAAGAAAGCAAGATCGTAATTAATCTAAAATGGCTGCTGCCCAGGAGCTGGGAGGGTCTGTGAGGTAGTGTCTGCTGCTGATTGACTCAAATGTGTCTGAAGGCTGTGAGATACAGGGTCAAAGTTTCCTCAATGATGACGAATAGGGGGCGGATCGAACATCGCATATGTTCGCCGGCGAACTGTTCGCGACATCACTATACAAGAATATGACAGGAGGAAAGTCGGAACATACAATACATTGAACTCTACACGTCAGAGCTTCAAGTCAGCATTTTGCTGTCAATCGGTTAGAGTCTACTAACTCCAAGCCAATCATGAGCAAGATAGGTTGGGATTTCCGGTATGCTAGATATATACCCCCCAGGAATCAGTGCCTCGCTGCCTTTGACAAAGCCCGGACGGGCAAAACTAGTTAGGAAATATTATGAGCGTTTGGGTGCTCGTTTTTTTTAAAGGCAGACACTCTTAATGTGACTTAGACCTGACCACCTATACTGCTCTGTACAGTTAATGAGTTGTGTAGTCTGGGTTGTGCCAGACTTAGCCTTAGTATCTGAGCATTTTTTACTTACTTATAAATCACCTGTATACTTCGGGTTCATTCGCACGCTACATAGTTTTCATTGTGTCTCAAACAGATACACTTGATCTTCAACGTTATGCTTGTTATTACAAACATGGGTAAAGGTATATAGAGGATATTTGAATCTCTCCACATACAGAATAGCTGCATCTAGCACATAATAAAAGTTACTCATTATTGCCCTGGCTACAAAACATAGGGTGTGTTTTCCTACAGATAACTAACTGGATCAAGCAAACTAAAATAGTTACTTTTCAATCACGTTGCCAATATACAGGGATATGGTAAACTTATATCCACACTTGCAGACCATATACCTTGCTCCAACAAACCCTGGTTACTAGTTTTTGTATATTGCTGAATACAGAGTTACACTTAGGGCTAGAACTATTAGCCACTATTGGATACAAATATTTTATTTAGGGTTTGCAATGTATATGAGGACCTAAAAATCAAATAAAATTTAAACAGAACAGCTAATAACATTATTATTAAGAAAACTGTAACATAACTTACAGGAATATACCCAGGGTTACCACCTATATTTGATAAGCATAGTTAAAGTGACTTCATCTTCAAGCTATGGGAGCTGACACAATAATTCCATACATTTTATAGCGTTGATTATGGTGATTGCTGAAGGTCACTAAATAGTTGTTCATACTGCAGTAGCAGTAACAGTGCATGAGTATTTATAATATCATAATACAATCAGATCAAGAAAGCTATTGATCACTGAGACAAGTCTATTGTCCATGATCAGAACTTAAAGTGATGGTAAACTCTCCCCTTTTAAAAATCAGATCTGGAATGTAACCGCTATTTTAGATGGAGTTTAATTCATTAGCTGTAATGAAGATGCAGTATAACTTAGTTATTAATATAGATATGAAATTCAAATACTGCATGCTCCTCCGCCCACTTCAAAAGTAAACTTTTCTGTGAGCTAACAGATTGAATTGTTGTCCAATCAGCGCTCTCCCCATATGGCACTTTTGTTGTAGCTAGAGCATTGATTGGAGAGTAATTCAATCATTTAGCTGACAGGAAAATTGACTTTTGAAGTGGGTGGTGTAACGTGGGGTATTTGAATTTCATATCTATATTAATAACTAAGTTATAGCGCATCTTCATTGCACATGATGAATAAAACCCCATCTAAAATAGCGCTTACATTCCAGATCTGATTTTTAAAAGGGGAGAGTTTACCATCACTTTAACTCATATAAACTGTTCAGAACAATACTGGAGTATATACATAACAGTATTATTGGCCTTGATTGAGGATAGAACAAGGTGTTATTTTATACTGACTGAGCTATTGGTATTGTATATAGAACACACTTAGGCCTCTATTTATCAAGGTCTGGCGGACCTGATCCAACAGTGCGGATCAGGTCCGCCAGACCTCGCTGAATGCGGAGAGCAATACGCTCTCCATATTCAGCATTGCACCAGCAGCTCACAAGAGCTGCTGGTGCAACGCTGCCCCCTGCAGACTTGCGGCCAATGGGCCACCAGCAGGGGGGTGTCAATCAACCCGATCGTACTCGATCGGGTTGATTTCCGGTGATTACTGTCCGCCTGCTCAGAGCAGGCGGACAGGTTATGGAGCAGCTCTCTTTGTGACCGCTGCTTCAAAACTGTTACCCTTATTTTTAGTTTATTAGGTAATAAAAGTTATATTTTAGAAACCTAGCACCTCACACACTGCCCATCAGTCTGGGCCCAGAGTGCTTCTATGTGCATACTTTTCAGTAGATATTCACAAGTCTCTAGCAATATTCTACTTTGTGTTTAATCTGTCTAGAATCAGGCCTGTCTTTAGACAGTCTGCTCCTCCATGGAGCTTAAAATTGGTCCTTAAGGTTTTGTAGAAGGTCCTGTTTGAGCATATGCATTCTATTAACTTTAAGATTCTGCCCTTGAAGGTTATCTTCCTGTTGGCTATGGCATCGGCACGCAGAGTATCTGAACTGGCTGCCTTGCAACATGAGCCTCCTTATATGTTTTTTCATGCGGATAAGGTTACTTCATAATCTGGATGTGGTTTGTTCCTTAAAGTTCAATCGTCAGGCTACAAAGGATTTCAGACAGTCTACATCTCTTTTTGTGGTGTATTCAGGGAAGCCCAAGGGGCAGAGGGCCAATGCTACTTCTTTGTCCTTTTGGCTGAGGAGCTTGATTCGCTTGGCCTATGAGACAGCGGGACATAAGCCTCCTCAGAGGATCACGGCTCATTCAACTAGAGCTGTGGCTTTGTCTTGGGCCTTCAAAAATGAGGCCTCTATGGAGCAGAAGGCGGCTACTTGGTCCTCCTTACTTTTACAACATTTTACAACTTTGATGTTTTTCCTTCTGCAGAAGCTGTTTTTGGGAGAAAGGTTCTACAGGCTGTGGTGCCCTCAGATTAAGGTTCCGCCTTTTTACCCTCCCGGTTTCATTCTGTGTCCTCTAAAGCTTGGGTATATGTTTCCCAGAAGTAATGAATGATTCCATGGACTATCTTCCCCTTTAGATGGAAAACATAAATTATGCTTACCTGATAATTTTATTTCCATCGTGGGGAGGAGAGTCCATGGCTCCCGCCTGTAACTCCGGTGGGCGGACCTAAATTTAATTTATCTTCTGGCACCATTTATACCCTGATATTTCTACTACTGTTCCTTGTTCACTCAGCAGAATGACTGGGGGATGAGGGGAGTGGGGGGGGGGTATTTGAGCCTTTGGCTGGGGTGACTTTGTCTCCTCCTCCTCCTCCTGGTGGCCAGGTTCTTAATTCCCAGAAGTAATGAATGGACTCTCCTCCCCATGATGGAAATAAAATCAGATAAGCATAATTAATGTTATTCATCACACATTCATGTGTAATGTTGTGGCCACAACTCAAATTAAGACAAACAGGACAGCCTCTGAAAGACAGATTTAGACAACTTCTTTTAAATATAGAAAAAGGTCTTAAATACTGGGGTATTGAAAAAGTCAAGTTAGAATGTTGGGGTAACAGATAGAGATTCAGATAGAGCATGAAAATTTACGCAACTTTCTAATTTACTCCTATTATCACATTTTCTTTATTCTCTTGGTATCTTTATTTGAAATGCAAGAATGTAAGTTTAGATGCCGGCCCTTTTTTTGTTGTCCTTGCTGATTGGTGGATAAATTCCTCCACCAATAAAAAAAATGCTATCCAGAATTCTGAACCAAAAAAAAAAAGCTTAGATGCCTTCTTTTTCAAATAAAGATAGCAAGAGAACGAAGAAAAAATGATAATAGGAGTAAATTAGAAAGTTGCTTAAAATTTCATGCTCTATCTGAATAAAAAAATGGGTTCAGTTTCCCTTTAACTTTAGATCCCTTACACCAGGGGGGGCTGAATGCAGAATTAGACCTAAATACATTTAATTAGTTCTTATGAGAATCATGCACTTTATGGGTTAACTAATTGTCCTTTTTTATATGTGAAAATTCCTTTTATATATATAAAAATGGTCCTTTTATACTAGCAATATAAGAATGAATGAGAATAAATTTGTATAGCAGAGATTTTATTACTGCTATTTATTGATTTTATGAATTTGAATATTTAAGATGTATCGTTTTAAAATATATATAAAAAAACAATTAGAATCTGGAAATGTGCAATAATACAATCCTCTGATTATCTTTACCACTATGGTATACAAATGGTTTACAGATTACTGACACCTAAACAGCACTGTGCCTTTAAGGAAGGCAATATATAAGGATCAAGAGATCCCCCACAAGTCATTTTGATAAAGGCATCCGTGCCGAAACACGTAGAAGATTGCTTGTGCGAGCTGAAAAATATCACAGGAGTGTGAGCTATTCATTTGTACGCGGACCTACAATTTGTGTTTGTTTTTTAATTTAGAGCCAAAGAGATACCGGGTATCTGATTCTATTGGATGATTAGAACAGTCAATATAGGATGAGAGTTCAATCCTATTGGCTGATTGGAACAGCCAATAGGATTTTAGCAGCTTTAATTCCTATTGGGTGATTGAAATCTTTCAGCCAATAGGAATGCAAGGAACGCCATATTTTATGGCGTCACTTGCATTGAAGTTCCAGTATATGGCGGCAAACGTATGAAGAGGATGCTCCGTGCCGGATGTCTTCAGGATGGACCCGCTCCACACTGGATGGATGAAGATAGAAGATGCCGTCTAGATGAAGACTTCTTGCTGCCTGGATGAAGACTTCGCCGGCAGGATGAAGATCGAAGAGGCCGTCTGGATTAACACTTCTTGTGGGCTGGATGGACTTCAATAACTGTAAGTTGATCTTCGGGGGTTAGCGTTAGGTTTTTTTAAGTTTTTTTTTGGGTGGGTTTTTAATTTAGCATATGGTTTGGGCTATTCATAAAAGAGCTGAATTCCCTATTCAGGGCATGGCAAAAGAGCTAAATGCCCTTTTAAGGGCAATGCCCATACAAATGCCCTTTTCAGGGCAATGGTTAGCTAGTTTTTTTTTATTTGGGGGGTTGGTTGGGTGGGTGGTGGGTATTTTACTGTTGGGGGGTTTTGGTTGGGTGGGTGGTGTTTGTATTTTTTTTTTACAGGTTAAAGAGTTTATATCTTTGGGGCAATGCCCCACAAAAGGCCCTTATAAGGGCTATTGGTAGTTAATTGTAGGCTAGGGTTTTTTATTTTGGGGGGGCTTTTTTATTTTGATAGGTCTATTAGATTAGGTGTAATTCATTTTTATTTTTGATAATTTATTTCTTATTTTTTTTAAATTTAGTTTTTTTTGTAATTTAGTTATATTTTTTTTATTGGTAATTTGTTACTTTGTAATTTTTAGAGTAGTGTTAGGATTTTTTTAATGTGTAGTTTAGGTTTTTTTAAATTGGTAGTTAGTTTAATTGTAGTTTAATAATTATAATAATGTAATTGTTAGTTTAAAATATTTTTTTGTAATTTGACAGGTAATTTTAATTTAATTTATGATAGGGAATTTGTAATTTTAATATAAAGTTAGGGGGGCGTTAGGTTTAGTGGTTAATAGTTTAAATTAGTTTATTTCATTGTGGTGGGCTTTTGTTTTAGGGGTTAATAGGTTTATTATAGCGGTGGTGTGGGAGAACGGCAGATTAGGGGTTAATAATATTTAAATAGTGTTTGCGACGCGGGAGGGCAGCGGTTTAGGGCTTAATAGGTTTATTGTAGTGGCGACGATGTCGGGGAGTGACGGAATAGGGGTTAATAAATTTTAATAGTGGCGGCGATGTCTGGAGATTAGGGGTTAATAATTTTATTATACTGTTTGCGGTGCATGAGAGCCTCGGTATAGGGGTTAATAGGTAGTTTATGGGTGTTAGTGTACTTTTTGTTACAGCTTTGTAACGTAAAACTCATTACTACTGACTTTTAGATGGCGGTATAAATCTTGTCGGTATAGAGTGTACCGCTCACTTTTTAGCTTCCCAGGCAAACTCGTAATACCGGCGCTATGGGAGTCCCATTGAAAAAGGACATTTTTAAAAGTGCTGTACTGACGTTGCGTGACTGGCTAAAAGACTTGCGGTACACCTATACCGACAAGACTCGTAACAGCAGCGTTAGGGAAAATGAAGCGTTATGGTCCATAACGCTGCTTTTTCACTAATAACGCCAAACTCGTAATCTAGGTTGTCATGAGATGCAGGACATATGCAGGACACAGCAATGATGGTACAACTCTATTTTATTACAGAGCACAGAAACAAACATCTAGTCGGGTTGATTGCACTAACTAACTGCGACACAGACAACCGGACCTAAGCCCCGCCCACAACAGTGACGTCACTTCCTGCTTTCATCACATAGGTTATTGTTAATTAAAGGATAAATACAAAGCATTTTTGTATATCTATTTCTGTATAAAAATATAGTGAAAAAAATCTCTACAGTATTATATGAAAAACTATTTTTAAAGCCCCCGTGTACACGTATCAAAATGTTTAAGGAAAGAAATATCCCTAAACCTCTATCCATTTATCCCTATACCTCTATCTCTAACCATCTATCCCTATCCCTCTATACCTATCCATCTATCCCTCTATCCCTATCCATCTATCCCTCTATCCCTATCCATCTATCCATCTATCCCTCTATCCCTATCCCTATCCATCTATCCCTCTATCCCTATCCCTATCCATCTATCCCTCTATCCCTATCCCTCTATCCCTATCCATCTATCCCTATCCCTCTATCCCTATCCATCTATCCCTCTATCCCTCTATCCCTATCCCTCTATCCCTATCCCTCTATCCCTATCCCTCTATCCCTATCCCTCTATCCCTATCCATCTATCCCTCTATCCCTAATCCCTATCCATCTATCCCTGTCCCTTTTTTGTCTGTAGCATAGAGCCCTCCCACTCCCTCCCCTTTCTTCCCACTCCACCCGCCTCCCGTCTACACCCTTCGCCAACACCAGCAGAAGATAGGTACAGGCAGTAACGCACAGTGTCACCATCTGTAACGATCACGCATCTGCCCTCATATGGGGGAAGAGCACCGATCGCGCTCTGGCTCCATATGCGGCAGATGCCTGAAGCTTCAGAAGCTCTCGTCTGTAACATAACAGCTGAGAGTGCTGGAGCTTCCTGAAGCTGTCTCGTGCTGCGGATAAATGCCAGGTGTGTTTGCCCTCGCACAGTCTCTACTGCGCATGACAGCTTCAGACAAACATACTTGTCCTTTTATTATATAGGATATGAAGTTCCCAAGAGCTAATACACAGATATGGAGCACTTCAGTACAACAGATAACTGTGCCTATGTACAGCACGTGAGAGGGGAAATAAGGTTATCAGATTTACATAGAAAAAGTCACTGTAAAACAAACACTCTGAGGATGGACATTATGGTGCCGAATATCTAAAGGTCTCTGGGATGGAGAGATTATTTAAAGGGATAGTAAAGTCCAAATTAAACTTTCATGATTCAGATAGGGCATGTAATTTATAACAACTTTCTAATTTACTTTTATCAACAAATGTGCTTTGTTCTCTTGGTATTTCTAGTTGAAAGCTAAACCTAGGTAGGCTCATATGCTAATTTCTAAGCCCTTGAAGGCCGCCTCTTATCTGAATGCATTTAACAGTTTTTCACAGCTTGATGGTGTTAGTTCATGTGTTTCATATAAATAACATTGTGCTCATGCACGTGGAGTTATTTAAGAGTCAGCACTAATTTCCTGAAATGCAAGTTTGTCAAAGAGCTGAGATAAAGAGGCAGTCTGCAGAAGCTTAGATACAAGGTAATTACAGAGGTAAAAAGTATATTTCTATAACAGTGTTGGTTGTGCAAAACTGGGGAATGGTAAATAAAGGGATTATCTATCTTTTTAAACAATAAACATTTTGGGTGTTTACTATCCCTTTAAGGATCTTCGCAAGTTCTTCTATTTTCCAGGTGGATTTCTATAAAGCTACTTTTTACCCTGAGAACAGAGAGTCTCGCTAAGGGGCGTATACTGCACTTTCATATGGGGAGGAGATAAATACATAATAAACTGCAAAACTAAATTAATCATTTATAAATCATACAAAATGAATAATTTAACCATTCACACACAAATACACAGGAACAAAATGTATTGTTAAGGCGCATCACAAATCATAACAAAACTGTTCAGCAAAAATCGTATTTTATCAAAAACGTACAAATTGTATGTAAATTACAGGGGAATGAATCGTATTAGCTATGCACAGCATAAATCATAATTTAAGTACATGGGATCTGCAAAAACACGTCACAGTTTGTACTTGTAAATACAAAATACAAAGCATAATTGTTACAGCGTTTTTTTAGAAAATAACCTGAACATGAGTGTGTATGAAATTTTATCTCAAATCCCAACGTAATTATCTAAACATTTCCGCCCTTCAGCTCTCCCTGTTTTTCTCACAAAAGAAAAGACGGCTAGGTTGTGACAAAATACTGAAAATACTTAAAGGGACACTGAACCCACATTTTTTTTTTTCATGATTCAGATAGAGCATGCACTTTTAAGCAACTTTCTTATTTACTCCTATTATCAAATTTTCTTCATTCTCTTGCTATCTTTATTTGAAAAAGAAGAAATCTAAGCTAAGGAGCCAGCACATTTTTAGTTCAGAACCATGGACAGCACTTGGTTATTGGAGCTGTCCTATCAGCAAGGACAACCCAGTTTGTTCACTAAAAATGGGCCGGCATCTAAACACACATTCTTGCTTTTCAAATAAACATACCAAGAGCATGAAGAAACATTGATAATAGGAGTACATTAGAAAGTTGTGAGCAGTCCCCCAGCAGCTTACACCGTGTATACGCCATCTCAAGGACCCTAGACCAGGTTGTATCCCAACTTGGCCGGGCAAGGTGCGGTGCTCAAATGGGGCTGAGCTGGGAAGCCTTTGTTTGCTACAGGGGAGCAGCAGGTGGGTTGACAGTGGCACCCGACCGGATCCTGCAGCAGGGAGGAGTTCTAAGATCTGGAGGTAGCGTGGAGACGCCACAGAGTAAAGCAAAGCGGCACCGGGTTATCCCTGTTACGTTACCACCTAACAACAGTAAGGAACCAGTTGAAGGCAGGCAGATAATCCAAGCTCGAAGGTCAGCTAGTCTGGGGGTCAATACCAACAGAGGTAACCTCAGCAGTCAACCCAAACTATAAGTAGATTCCCTTATGTTAAGGGGGCTTGAAGGTTATTGCTTTGTCTACAGTTGTTGTGTGACTGTTGGCTGTCTATGAAGCAGCAACGCAAAGGGTTAAGCCTATTTTGAACTTTGGGTACTGAATCCCCCAGTGAAGATACCAGGAAGACCCCATCAGGGGTGCTTGACAAGATAATGCTTGGCCTGTTGGTATAAAGCTGTTCAATAAAACATAAAAGCTGTTCAATAAAAGACAGTTAAAGCACATAAACGAATTAAGTGGCAGATTTCTGTTTGCAATGCTCACACTTTGTGGATAAAAATGTAATAGTGGGCAAAAGAAAAACAAAAAGAAGGAAAAGGCTAGCAAGTCAATGGTAATTTCTGCAAAGGCCCCTATCTGGAAAAAAATATATCTAAAAGGGAATCTCTACATTCAAGGTAGGTAGCAGCTGCCATGTGAGTAGTGGAACATAATCTACTACACAATTTTGCAGACTTTTTTTTTTGTCCTTCACTAAACGAAGAGGCCTTTACTGAAGAACAGACACTACTGGTTTTACCCATAGTTTAGTCTATTATATTCATTTAAATATCACCTTTTGCTGTAAACCAGTTGCACTCTTAAACTTCAAAGGGACTTGATTGCTCCAATTGTTTCAAAGTGCATTTTTAGGGGACTGCTAATGAGAATAGATCTCTAAAATGAGCAAATTGGTGTTTTAGTGAGGTACTTGTTACTGCTAAAGCTGAGGGCAGGTGCAGTTAGCGACACCGGCTAGTGGTGGATCCAGGGAATAGCAATTGTATTCTGTATTACTATAATCTAGCCTGGAGGTAGTTGCTGACGTAAAGAATATCTAAGCGCAGGTGCAGCTGGAGTCACCAGATAGTGTTTGGCACAGGGAAAATAAATTTTATTCTGTATTACTGTATCTAGTCTAGAGATGTTGTGAATTGTTCGCCGGTGAATAGTTCCCAGGCGAACATAGCTTGTTCGCGTTCGCAGCGGCGGGCGAACATATGCAATGTTCGATCCGCCCCCTATTTGTCATCATTGAGTAAACTTTGACCCTGTATTTCACAGTCACCAGACACATTCCAGCCAATCAGCAGCACACCCTCCCAGCTCCTGGACAGCATCCATTTTAGATTAATTTGGAAGCTGCATTCTTAGTGAGAGGAGGGACAGTTTAGCTGCTGCTGATTTAATAGGGAAATTGATAGCTAGGCTAGTGTATTCAGTGTCCACTAAAAACTTTTTTGACTGTGAAACATCAGTCTGCTTGTGTAATCTAATTGCAGTTTGCTGCCTGCCAGCGTGTGTGCCAGGCCCACTTGCCCAGTGCCACCACTCATATCTGTTGTAACAATAGTGTAAATTTAAAAAAAAAAACTTTTTTGACTGTGAAACATCAGTCTGCTAGTGTAATCTAATTGCAGTTGGCTGCCTGCCTGCTAGCGTGTTTGCCAGGCCCACTTGCCCAGTGCCACCACTCATATCTGGTGTAACAATAGTGTAAATTTAAAAAAAAAAACTTTTTTGACTGTGAAACATCAGTCTGCTTGTGTAATTTAATTGCAGTTGGCTGCCTGCCAGCGTGTGTGCCAGGCCCACTTGCCCAGTGCCACCACTCATATCTGTTGTAACAATAGTGTAAATTTAAAAAAAAAAAACTTTTTTGACTGTGAAACATCAGTCTGCTAGTGTAATCTAATTGCAGTTGGCTGCCTGCCAGCATGTTTGCCAGGCCCACTTGCCCAGTGCCACCACTCATATCTGGTGTAACAATAGTGTAAATTTAAAAAAAAAAACTTTTTTGACTGTGAAACATCAGTCTGCTTGTGTAATTTAATTGCAGTTGGCTGCCTGCCAGCGTGTGTGCCAGGCCCACTTGCCCAGTGCCACCACTCATATCTGTTGTAACAATAGTGTAAATTTAAAAAAAAAAAACTTTTTTGACTGTGAAACATCAGTCTGCTAGTGTAATCTAATTGCAGTTGGCTGCCTGCCAGCATGTTTGCCAGGCCCACTTGCCCAGTGCCACCACTCATATCTGGTGTAACAATAGTGTAAATTTAAAAAAAAAAACTTTTTTGACTGTGAAACATCAGTCTGCTTGTGTAATTTAATTGCAGTTGGCTGGCTGCCAGCGTGTGTGCCAGGCCCACTTGCCCAGTGCCACCACTCATATCTGGTGTAACAGTAGTGTAAATTAAAAAAAAAAAAAACTTTTTTGACTGTGAAACATCAGTCTGCTAGTGTAATCTTATTGCAGTTTGCTGCCTGCCAGCGTGTGTGCCAGGCCCACTTGCCCAGTGCCACCACTCATATCTGGTGTAACAGTAGTGTAAATTTAAAAAAAAAAAACTTTTTTGACTGTGAAACATCAGTCTGCTAGTGTAATCTAATTGCAGTTGCCTGCCTGCCAGCGTGTGTGCCAGGCCCACTTGCCCAGTGCCACCACTCATATCTGGTGTAACAGTAGTGTAAATTTAAAAAAAAAAAAACTTTTTTGACTGTGAAACATCAGTCTGCTTGTGTAATCTAATTGCAGTTGGCTGCCTGCCAGCGTGTGTGCCAGGCCCACTTTCCCAGTGCCACCACTCATATCTGGTGTAACAGTAGTGTAAATTTAAAAAAAAAAAAAATTTTGACTGTGAAACATCAGTCTGCTTGTGTAATCTAATTGCAGTTGCCTGCCTGCCAGCGTGTGTGCCAGGCTCAAAGCGTATACTGTGCCCACTTGCCCAGTGCCACCACTCATATCTGGTGTAACAGTAGTGTAAATTTAAAAAAACATGGCTAGCTTGGTATCCAACCTTGTGCAAATGGGGAGTTTGCGGTTGTGCAAATGGACTGTTTGCGGTTGTTTGCGGTGCGTTAAACGGGGAGTTTGGTCTGTCACTGTGAAGCGGGCGTAACCCTTACACTACTTGATCGATACAACCTCATACCTGATGTTTTAAAGCACATTATTCCAAACAATTTAGGAATGTTAGGTGATGTATGCCCTTTATGGATTAAAACCAGACTCTGCATCAACTATGTATTTTTCCGTGGGAGTTTTGCCATGGATCCCCCTCCAGCATGCCACAGTCCAGGGGTTAGTACCCTTGAAATAACTTTTCCATCACTATTGTGGCCAGAAAGAGTCCCTGTGGGTTTTAAAATTCGCCTGCCTATTGAAGGCAATGGCGGTTCGCCCGTTCGCGAACATTTGCGGAAGTTCGCATTCGCCGTTCGCGAAAGGAAAATTTTAAGTTTGCGACATCACTAATCTAGTCCTTCTTTCTTTCCCCAAATATACCTGAAGGTGGGATATTTAATGCCCATATAGCCATACTTTACAGAACCATAGTGGTGCTACAAGGTTTCACCTATTTACTGATTTATGTTCCTGTTTATTCTTCTGGTGGTTGGCCTGTGTTAATCTACTATTCTTCAGTCTAATGGAAAAATATTTTGTTAATAGCAATATGCCACCTAAAAACAAACTGAGAGAATAGAGCCTAAGGAAATCAATAGATAGATCTGTAGAACAGCCTCAATTAGGTTCAGAAGGTTCAGTAGAGAAAGAAAATACTAACATTATCACACAGATTACTCAGATCCTGATCCCCAAAATTAAGGGGGGAACTAAGGGAAGTTCAGAAAGATATACAACTTTTATCAGCAGAAATTAAAAACTTTCAACAAAGATTAGGAGAAGCTGAACAAAGGATTTCAAATTTAGAGGACTCCCAGATAAATATCTTAGATAGAATCAGAGAGTTAGAACAATAAAATTAGAGGCTTGACGCTTAAAGTAGAAGATATGGAGAATAGGTCAAGGAGAAAAAATCTGAGAGTATTGGGAATCCCATAATTAGTGAAGGCAGCAGAATTGGAGGGTTTTTTTTTGAGGTTCAACTACCAGGCATAAGGCACAGAAGGGCACTTTTACAATTGAGAGTACATAGAATCAATATGAAAACTTACAGAGACCAACCCAGGCCGGTTATAGCAAGATTTGCAAGTTTTAAAGATAAAACTACTATCTTCAGGGCATATAAACAAATAACTTACTATACCAGGGCAATAGAATCCTTATGTACCAAGACTTTGCAGCAGAAACGGTCAAAGCTAGAAAAGAGCTAATTCCATTATGCAATGAATTGAAGAATAAAGGTTTTAGAGCTTTTGTTATTTTTCCATCTAAAGTCAGTTATCTTGCTAGAGGAGGTAAAGTTTTTACAAAATAAAGAAGAGATCTACAGCTTTTTAGATGTTTCTAAAGTGTAAGAAGGTCTCTCAGTGAAGGCTTGTGAGGGAGGGGTGGGCAGGGGGGAACATACCTTTAGAATATGATAGAGTTAAATGCTTATTTTTACATTTATGTCATTAGGTTACACTATTGAGTCACAAGTGCTTTTTTTCACTTTAATACAAAGCATAAAGCTCCTACTCACATTAAGGAACACTCGTACGCACTGTATACTGAATCATTATTATCACTACTATGAAATCTCAATATGCTGAGACCAGAAAGATACCGATATTTTCACAAAATGTTCGCCTTTAACACAGAATTAACGATTTTATATTAAGCTAAACTGCTTTCACAACATTATTGAGTTTTGTAACAAACTCACTTTTTGCAATCACCTTCGTTTTTTTTTTGTTTTCTTCTTCTCCCTTGCCTCTGTTTTTCTTTATTTATTTTATCTGCGCCCCCTCTTGCCGGTTAATCTACTGGCATTATTTTATATTAGGAATGTTAAATGTTACATCATGGAATGTGAGGGGGGTATAAACTCCCCCATTTAAAGGAAAACGATTTTTAATCACTTACAAAAAATGCTTTAATTCTGATCTGGTATTTTTTTACAAGAGACACATTTGCTCGATAAGGAACATCTGAAATTAAAAAGAAAATGGGTGAAGGAAATCATATTCTCATCCTACAAAAAAGTAGTAGAGGTATAGCAATATCGTTTAATAAAAAATTAGACTATCAGGTAAAAAAGACAATTTGTGATCCCCAGGGAAGGTATCTTATTGTGCAAATTTTATTACATAAAGAAGTGTTCACTTTGTGTGCTATATATGGCCCTAACGAGTCCAGCAAAGATTTTTGATAATCATTGATTGAAGTACTAAATAAATTTGGCGACACAAAAATAATTATAGGCGGTGACTTCAACTGAGCCCCTAATTTTAAAATGATTGATTCAAAAAAATGGGACTCGCTGCTGGACCTCTTCCCTCTCTAATCCTACTGCCACTGCCTCTGCTTAGCCACCCACCTCCCTGCTCTGACCCACCCCCTCCCAGCTCTACTTAATGTCGCTCACAGCACGACCTACCTAGTCCCTCCTGGGACTCCCCGCTGGACTTCATCCCTCTACCCTCTCTAATCTTACTGCCACTGTCTCTGCTTAGCCGCCCGCCTCCCTGCTCTGACTCACCCCCTCCAACCTCTACTTAATGTCGCTCACGGCGCAACCTACCTAGTCCCTCCTGGGACTCCCTGCTGGACCTCTTCCCTCTGCCCTCTCTAATCCTACCGCCACTGGCTCTGCTTAGCTGCCCACCTCCCATTCTCCTTCAACAAACCCACCGCACACCTCCAACAGCACCACCCCCTGCAGAAACTGGAACAACATCAACGAACACCAACTACAATCTGCCCTGAACAAGTCCCCCTGAGCTACCTCGATAGACCCCAACTCCTCCACCCACAACCTCTACCTTTGGATCACAGACTGCGCCAACACCCTAGCCCCCCTCAAGACAATGCCCAACTGCCAACCCACCAACAAGGCCAGTTGGTTCACCCCAGCCCTCCAGGACGCCACTGCAGATGATTGGAAAGAACCTGGAGATCCGGAAAGACCACTACAGACAAAGCATCCTACAAACAAACCATCACCACCCACCAGCACCTTATCAAAGCCACCAAAAATACAGCCATCCAAAACAGAATCAATGACAATGCCCACAACAGCAAGGAGTTATTCACAGTCATCAAGGAATTCTCAAAACCCAACAGCAACAACAATGACATCCCGGCCTCCCAGGACCTCTGCAATAAACTCGCCAAATACTTCCACCGCAAGATTGTTGACATATACGACAGCCTCACTCTCCAGAACCCCCCCTACCACCGCCAACCCACCTAGCTCCACCGCCAACCCACCCAAACACACCACCGCCCATCCCCCTCAGACCCTTTGGAACCCATTAACCACTGAGGACACCCTCAGAATCATGAGATCAATCCACTCCGGAGCACCCTCTGACCCATGCCCGCACCACATATTTAACAAAGAATTATAGCCCCAGAACTCTGCTGCCCCATCAACTGCTCCCTTGAGACTGACACCTTCGCTGAAGAATGGAAGCATGTGGGGCTGAAGCCCCTGCTGAATACACATACAGCAGATCCCAAGGATCCAAAAAACTACCGCCCCACCTCTCTGCTCCCTTTTCCGGCCAAAGTAATAATAAAAACATTAACCTGCAACTCATGGAACACATAGAGGCCAACCACACACTGGACCCCTCCCAATCCGGCATCAGAAGCAACCACACCACTGAGACCGCTCTTCTCGCCGCCACAGGTGACATCCACACCCTGCTCGACTGGGGAGAAACTACCTCCCTCATCCTCCCAGCATTCAACACTGTCTCCCACTGAACCCTCTACACCAGACTACACAATGCCGGCATCCACGACAAAGCCCTGGAGTGGATCACCTCCTTCCTCACTGGCAGAACCCAGAAAGTCATACTCCCACCCTTCACCTCCAAGCCCATAGAAATCAGCTGCAGGGACCCCAAGGCTCTTCACTGAGCCCCACACTCTTTAACATCTACATGGCCCCTCTCCTCGCCATCGCCTGATGTCACAACCTCAATATTGTCTCCTATAGCTCCTTTTCAAAGCTTTACCTATGTATTTATTTGTATATATGTGTTTACATTTTAGGCCATTGGTGGGGTATATCTTTATCTTGTAACTATTCACTTGTAAAAATTAGTGTATCATCTTTGTATATCTTTGCAGGTTGTTACTATAAAAGTATTTAATATGCACAGGAATTCCTGGCGTGAAAAAATTGTGTTTAAAAGGCAGGAACCGTGTACATGTAACATACAGCATGACTAAGGGGTTAATCCCCAAAACATTGCTTGTTTTTATGTGTCTTTGTTAAAGATCAATTTATAAATGAAACTGTGCTGGTGACATTCTGTATATATCAAGCTCTTGCAGTGATCCCCTGCATAAGAAAAATCACTGCGGGGGGCAGGTCCTTCTCTCATCAGACAGCGAAAACCTGGAACACACTCCCGTTGCACCTCAGACAAGCTACCGACTTAACGAAGTTCAGAAAGGACCTCAAAACCTGAACTGCATAACTGTCCGCATCAGATCAGTATCTTGTATCAATCAGTAGATTGCATTTTTTCAAGTGCACTAACCCTACATGAAATATAAATATTTCACATTCCAATGCCCTTAACATAGAAGAACACCTTATATTTATATATGTAGGTATTTATAATATATATAAGTGCTAGTGAAAGTACATAGTTGCCAACAGTCATGTTTTTGCCATGACAGTCCCGGAATTTGGGACCCTGTCCCTGCCATTTAAATGTCCCGGATTGTCCCTGCACTCTTCCACGTGTTATTAAAAAACCAAAAAACAAAGAAAAAACAGTTTTGCTGCAATTCCGAGTTCCGCCAGCAGGTGTCACTGTCAAAGTGAAGCATAGCAGTACACTGAATTTCTAGCTGCTTGTCTACAGAGGTTCTTGTCGTGGGGAACTTTCCTGCTTCTGATTCAGATCTAACATTCTTCACACAGATGATCTATGGATCATTTATCAATCACCATGGACAAATAATGTGAAATTGGTGCTAGGATCTGTTTGTGCAGAGTATTTAGCAGCTGTAGTGATGTGAGCGAATAACTGTTATGGTTGAACTCAGTTTAGAGCAGGGGTGGGCAGACTTTTGTAAGGCAAGGGCTACCTCTATTTTTTTTTCCAAGTGACATGGTCACCTAACTAAAAAAATAAAACACCAGTCTTGATAATAATTTCAATAATGTATTTAGTGAAAAAACCCAAAGAATAGTATTTTTTACACAAACAGGACCTGCTGGCTGAAAATAGTATTTTTGACATAAATAGGCTGGCTGAAAATTGTATTTTTGACACAAATAATACAACTTTACTTTACTGCGAGAGCTCTCTCTTTATGTCACGCTGGGACCGTCAAGCAACCTTATCTGTGTACCGCGCCTGCGTATAATGTCCAAAGTAGTATAGCAGCACCACCAATTTAATATAAAAGATTTACTTTATTAAGCCAGAGCCTGCGTATAATAAGTAGTCTCACAATCAAGATGGCTAAAGACTCATTCTACAAAATAATTTTATGCCAAATCAGGTTGATTAGGCAGGTGCTGTAACCAAAGCTGGGGCAGCGAGTTCAGCTACAGCCACATTACGCATGCTGAAGTACAGTGCTCATAATTCCGTCATAGACTCATAGCCGATTTCAAAAGTCTGCATAATAAGAAAAGATTTCTCACACATCTATGGTGGCGAGGCTCTTTATTCAGAATCTAGATTCTATCTAGAATTCTAGATTCTGAGTGAAGAGCCTCACCACTGTAGATGTGTGAGAAATCTTTCTCTTATTATGCAGACTTTTGAAATCTTACAGGAGGTCACCTCAAAATTGACTTGTGGTCCACTGGTAGACCGCGATCTACTTCTTGCCCACCCATGGTTTAGAGGACAGTGAGATAGTATGAGCTTTGGGGGTTTATCAGTATTGCACTATTGTGTACTGCCCACTCCTTTTGTCACTGTTCTTTAATCACAGCTGAGTGCTGCAAACTGTGTGACATTTCAATAGTTAGCTCTGTGATCTGGGTGACAATGAGCTGCTGCTAGTGAAGGGTTAATAATACACATTGTACAGATCTAGGTGACAATGTGCTGCTGCTAGTGAAGGGTTAATACACTGTACAGATTTGGTGACAATGAGCTGCTGATAGTGAAGGGTTAATGCACTGTACAGATCTAGGTGACAATGTGCTGCTGCTAGTGAAGGGTTAATACACTGTACAGATCTGGTGATAATGAGCTGCTGATAGTGAAGGGTTAATACACTGTACAGATCTGGGTGATAATGAGCTGCTGCTAGTGAAGGGTTAATACACTGTACAGATCTGGATCATAATGAGCTGCTGCTAGTGAAGGGTTAATACACACTGTACAGATCTGGGTGATAATGAGCTGCTGCTAGTGAAGGGTTAATACACTGTACAGATCTGGTGATAATGAGCTGCTGCTAGTGAAGGGTTAATACACACTGTACAGATCTGGGTGATAATGAGCTGCTGCTAGTGAAGGGTTAATACACTGTACAGATCTGGTGACAATGAGCTGCTGCTAGTGAAGGGTTAATACACACTGTACAGATCTGGGTGACAATGAGCTGCTGCTAGTGAAGGGTTAATACACTGTACAGATATGGGTGATAATGAGCTTCTGCTAGTGAAGGGTTAATGCACACTGTACAGATCTGGGTGATAATGAGCTGCTGCTAGTGAAGGGTTAATACACACTGTACAGATCTGGGTGATAATGAGCTGCTGCTAGTGAAGGGTTAATACACACTGTACAGATCTGGGTGATAAAGAGCTGCTGCTAGTGAATGGTTAATACACATTGTACAGATCTGGGTGATAATGAGCTGCTGCTAGTGAATGGTTACTACACACTGTACAGATCTGTTTGATAATGAGCTGCTGCTAGTGAAGAGTTAATACACACTGTCAGATCTGGATCATAATGAGCTGCTGCTAGTGAAGGGTTAATACCCACTGTACAGATCTGGATCATAATGAGCTGCTGCTAGTGAAGGGTTAATACACTGTACAGATCTGGGTGATAATGAGCTGCTGCTAGTGAAGGGTTAATACACACTGTACAGATCTGGGTGACAATGAGCTTCTGCTAGTGAAGGGTTAATACACACTGTACAGATCTGGATCATAATGAGCTGCTGCTAGTGAAGGGTTAATACCCACTGTACAGATCTGGATCATAATGAGCTGCTGCTAGTGAAGGGTTAATACACACTGTACAGATCTGGGTGACAATGAGCTTCTGCTAGTGAAGGGTTAATACACACTGTACAGATCTAGGTGATAATGAACTGCTGCTAGTGAAGGGTTAATACACACTGTACAGATCTAGGTGATAATGAGCTGCTGCTAGTTAAGGGTTAATACACTGTACAGTTCTGGGTGACAATGAGCTGCTGCTAGTGAAGGGTTAATACACACTGTACAGATCTGGGTGACAATGAGCTGTTGCAAAAGAATAAATCAGGTGTAAAGATAATGGTCAAAATCTAAACTACTTTCTGTTAATAGAGAAATAAATCTTTTGATCAGCAACAACTATAATAGTGAACTACTAAGTAGCACTATATATAGAAACCTGGTGGCAACTATTAAAGTGCTAATATATATTGTGTAGCTTTATGTATATAGTGTAGCTGTAATGTATATTGTGTAGCTTTATGTATATAGTGTAGCTTTATGTATATAGTGTAGCTGTAATGTATATAGTGTAACTTTATGTATATAGTGTAGCTTTATGTATATAGTGTAGCTGTAATGTACCAGTAGAGAATATGACAGTGACAATGTGCTCAGTCACTAATTTTATGAATTTGCAGCATTTAAACTTGTTACAAAGTCCCCAATTTGTCTTTGAAATGGTTGCATTTTTTATTTTGTCTGATTGGCTGCTGCTTAACATGTGACTTATCAGCGTGTATTCTGGGAGATGTAGTTCAGTATTGAACTGCTCTTTGTTCCTCTCTCATTTACTTCCTGTGCAGCTGCAGCTCGGTGGGTGAGTGAGTCAGGCTGTGTGTATTGTGTAATAAAACGTTTTAGTTTATAATTGTTATAAATGTTGTTCTATTAATGCATGTTATTCATCTGCTTGTGCCAGGCAATGGTATACTAAGTGCTGTTCAACTCTTTGTGTTAGTGAAGGGTTAATACACACTGTGCTGCTCTCTGTGCTAGTGAAGGGTTAATACACATTGTGCTGCTCTCTGTGCTAGTGAAGGGTTAATACACACTGCACTGCTCTCTGTGCCAGTGAAGGGTTAATACACACTGTGCTGCTCTCTGTGCTAGTGAAGGGTTAATACACACTGTGCTGCTCTCTGTGCTAGTGAAGAGTTAATACACACTGTGCAGCTCTTTGTGCTAGTGAAGGGTTAATATACACTGTGCTGCTCTCTGTGCTAGTGAAGGGTTAATACACACTGTGCAGCTCTTTGTGCTAGGGAAGGTTTAATACACACTGTGCTGCTCTCTGTGCTAGTGAATGGTTAATACACACTGTGCAGCTCTCTGTGCTAGTGAATGGTTAATACACACTGTGCAGCTCTCTGTGCTAGTGAAGGGTTAATACACACTGTGCAGCTATTGGTGCTAGTGAAGGGTTAATACATACTGTGCTGCTCTCTGTGCTAGTGAAGGGTTAATAGACACTGTGCTGCTATTGGTGCTAGTGACGGGTTAATACACACTGTGCTGCTCTCTGTGCTAGTGAAGGGTTAATACACACTGTGCAGCTCTCTGTGCTAGTGAAGGGTTAATACACACTGTGCAGCTCTCTGTGCTAGTGAAGGGTTAATACACACTGTGCTGCTCTCTGTGCTAGTGAAGGGTTAATACACACTGTGCAGCTCTTTGTGTTAGTGAAGGGTTAATACACACTGCTGCTCTCTGTGCTAGTGAAGGGTTAATACACACTGTGCTGCTCTCTGTGCTAGTGAAGGGTTAATACACACTGTGCAGCTCTTTGTGCTAGTGAAGGGTTAATACACACTGTGCTGCTATTGGTGCTAGTGAAGGGTTAATACATACTGTGCTGCTCTCTGTGCTAGTGAAGGGTTAATAGACACTGTGCTGCTATTGGTGCTAGTGACGGGTTAATACACACTGTGCTGCTCTCTGTGCTAGTGAAGGGTTAATACACACAGTGCTGCTCTCTGTGCTAGTGAAGGGGTTAATACACACTGCAGCTTTCCTTGCTAGTGAAGGGTTAATACACACTGTGCTGCTCTCTGTGCTAGTGAAGGGTTATTACACACTGTGCTGCTCTCTGTGCTAGTGAAGGGTTAATACACACTGTGCTGCTCTCTGTGCTAGTGAAGGGTTAATACACACAGTGCTGCTCTCTGTGCTAGTGAAGGATTAATACACACTGTACAGCTCTGTGCTAGTGAAGGGTTAATACACACTGTACAGCTCTGTGCTAGTGAAGGGTTAATACACACTGTGCAGCTCTCTGTGCTAGTGAAGGGTAAATACACACTGTGCAGCTCTCTGTGCTAGTGAAGGGTTAATACACACTGTAGCTCTCTGTGCCAGTGAAGGGTTAATACACACTGTGCTGCTCTCTCTGCTAGTGAAGGGTTAATACACACTGTGCAGCTCTTTGTGCTAGTGAAGGGTTAATACACACTGTGCTGCTATTGGTGCTAGTGAAGGGTTAATACATACTGTGCTGCTCTCTGTGCTAGTGAAGGGTTAATAGACACTGTGCTGCTATTGGTGCTAGTGAAGGGTTAATACACACTGTGCAGCTCTCTGTGCTAGTGAAGGGTTAATACACACAGTGCTGCTCTCTGTGCTAGTGAAGGGGTTAATACACACTGCAGCTTCCCTTGCTAGTGAAGGGTTAATACATACTGTGCTGCTCTCTGTGCTAGTGAAGGGTTAATACACACTGTGCAGCACTCTGTGCTAGTGAAGGGTTAATACACACAGTGCTGCTCTCTGTGCTAGTGAAGGGGTTAATACACACTGCAGCTTCCCTTGCTAGTGAAGGGTTAATACACACTGTGCTGCTCTCTGTGCTAGTGAAGGGTTATTACACACTGTGCTGCTCTCTGTGCTAGTGAAGGGTTAATACACACAGTGCTGCTCTCTGTGCTAGTGAAGGGGTTAATACACACTGCAGCTTCCCTTGCTAGTGAAGGGTTAATACACACTGTGCTGCTCTCTGTGCTAGTGAAGGGTTATTACACACTGTGCTGCTCTCTGTGCTAGTGAAGGGTTATTACACACTGTGCTGCTCTCTGTGCTAGTGAAGGGTTAATACACACTGTAGCTCTCTGTGCCAGTGAAGGGTAAATACACACTGTAGCTCTCTGTGCCAGTGAAGGTTTAATACACACTGTGCTGCTCTCTGTGCTAGTGAAGGGTTAATACACACTGTGCTGCTCTCTGTGCTAGTGAAGGGTTAATACACACGGTGCTGCTCTCTGTGCTAGTGAAGGGTTAATACACACTGTGCAGCTCTCTGTGCCAGTGAAGGGTTAATACACATTGTGCTGTTCTCTGTGTCAGTGAAGGGTTAATACACACTGTGCAGGTCTCTGTGCTAGTGAAGGGTTAATACACACTTTGTAGGTCTCTGTGCTAGTGAAGGGTTAATACATACTGTGCAGGTCTCTGTGCCAGTGAAGGGTTAATACACAATGTGCTGCTCTCTGTGCCAGTGAAGGGTTAATACACACTGTGCAGGTCTCTGTACTAGTGAAGGGTTAATACACACTGTGCAGGTCTCTGTGTCAGTAAAGAGTTAATACACACTGTGCTGCTCTCTGTGCTAGTGAAGGGTTAATACACACTGTGCTGCTCTCTGTGGCAGTGAAGGGTTAATACACACAGAAGCACAACTGTAGCACAAGTTATGTTTATGAGTTAGTCATTTACAGCAGCTACACACAGGGCAGGGGAATAAGATAAAACGTTATATAAATCAGTATTAGACACTGAGTGTATCATGTAATGTGTATAATGTGCAGCTCACGTGTCATCACACATGTGTAGTTTATTCATTTGTAAACCAGACAACCGCTAAAGTGTTATATCTATACTATAATTGCGTTTGTCCGTCGACAGTTGCGCACGCATCCTCAAAGGAATGTTGGCTGCGTGAGGCAGCCAAAAGAATCCACCTTGATGCAGCGTAGGCAAACCCGAAGCCTTAAACAAAAACAAGCAACCGTCCACACAAAATAAATAAATAAAAAACACGTAACCGCCCACACAAAGTATAACAAAAAAAACTAACCTCCCGCACAAAGTATTAACAAACACCTAAACCACAAACCCCCACATCACAAAATAATAAAGTAATTAATCCCTAATTTGCAAATATCATAATTAAAATATTAACCCCTATACCGACAAACCCCCACATCGCAATAAACCTAATTAACCCCTACACCGCCAACCACCCAATTTGCAATAAAGCTAATTAACTTATTAACACTAAAACTGACAAACCTCCACATTGCTATGAACCTAATTAACCTATTAACCCCTAAACCAACAACCCCCCACAACGCAAATAACTAATTACTAAACCCTCTAACCTAACAACCCCTAAATTAACCCCAATACTAAGTTACACTTAAATAAAACCTAACATTAAATTAAAAAAAAAATCTAAAATTACAACACATTTTTTTTTTAAATTACAGAAAAAAATAAACAAAATTATCAAAAATAAAATAAAAAACCCTAATCCCTATGAAAATAAAAGCCCCTCAAAATAAAAACACCCCCTAAACTACCAATAGCCGCGTGCACAGGGAGGGAGTGGGTGGGAACTGATACACTACAGAAAATATTTGTCAAAAGTGGGAGAGAGGGGGGAGGGAAATACAAATAAAAATGATCTAAGGGATCTGGGAGGGGGTGGGGGTTAGTCTTTGGGGGGAAGTTACACTACAGACAAAATAAAAAAAAATAAATAAAAAAAAAAATCTTTTTTTGTAAAATGGGTACTGGCAGACAGCTGCCAGTACCCAAGATGGCGCCTAATAAGTTAGAGGGGAGGGTTAAAGAGCTGTTTGGGGGGGGGTCAGGGAGGTTGGGGGCTAAGGGGGGATCCTACACAGCAGCATATGTAAACATGCTAAAAAAATACAAGATACCTTTTATTTTACTTAAGATGGCGGGGACAATTGTGTGGTGGGGGAGGGAAGAGAGCTGTTTGGGAGGGATCAGGGGGTGTGATGTGTCAGGTGGGAGGCTGATCCCTACACTAAAGCTAAAATTAACCCTGCAAGCTCCCTACAAGCTACCTATTTAACCCCTTCACTGTGGCGTGTGATGAGCAGCGGCATTTAGTGGCCTTCTAATTACCAAAAAGAAACGCCAAAGTCATATATATCTGCAATTTCTGAACAAAGGGAATCCCAGAGAAGCATTTACGACCATTTGTGTCATAATTGCACAAGCTGTTTGTAAACAATTTCAGTGAGAAACCTAAAGTTTGTGAAAAAGTGAAGGTTTTTTTTTTTTTTTTATTTGATCCCATTTGGCGGTGAAATGGTGGCATGAAATATACCAAAATGGGCCTAGATCAATACTTTGGGATGTCTTCTAAAAAAATATATATACATGTCAAGGGATATTCAGGGATTCCTGACAGATTTCAGTGTTCCAATGTAACTATCGCTAATTTAGCAAAAATATTATTTGGAAATAGCAAAGCGCTACTTGTACTTATTGCCCTATAACTTGCAAAGAACATGTAAACATTGGGTATTTCTAAACTCAGGATAAAATTTAGAAACTATTTAGCATGGATGTTTTTTGGTGGCTGTAGATGTGTAACAGATTTTGGGGGTCAAAGTTAGAAAAAGTGTTTTGTTTTTTTGATTTTTTCCTGATATTTTTTTTTTTTTTAGAGTAAATAATAAGATATGATGAAAATAATGTTATCTTTAGAAAGTCCATTTAATGGTGAGAAATACGGTATATACTATGTGTGGGTACAGTAAATGAGTAAGAGGAAAAGTACAGCTAAACACAAACACTGCAAAAATGTAAAAATAGCCTTGGTCCCAAACTGACAGAAAATGGAAAAGTGCTGTGGTCATTAAGGGGTTAATTTGCATTTCAGAGCTTACTGTGATGTCCAATTGTTCCAATATAATTAGATTTTTGAGTTTCTGTATAAATTCTCTCAAGATGGGAGTTTTACTGGATTTCCAATATTTTAAGATCAAGAGTCTTCTGCCTGATATAGTTATAATATTTAACTGACGTGTATTTTTAAAGACATTTTCTTTTTGGCCAACAAAAATAAACATGTTTATCGGTTATTTTAATATTACTCTGATTCATTTTGTTAACCCAATTGTTTATCTTATGCCAAAAAAAATAATTTTAATACAATTCCAAAAACAATGATATAAGTCCGCTTTTAAAATCTTGCATCTCAAACAGCATACCCTTGCTTTAACCCCTCTGGCCTTCATCTCTGGTGTAATATATGCTTTATTTATAAACTTAATATGGGTTTCTCTCCTTGAGGAGGAAATTGATGCTGTATCTAAAAGTTTAAAGCTTTCTTGAATTCTCTCTGGGGGGATCTGCCAATTAGCAGTTCGGCTTTGTAAATTACTTTGGCCACCGAAAGAAAGTGTGTTTACCCGCATTGAAAAGCTTCAATGCGGGTTCCAAAGTGTGCCATGTTTCCTCCCCAGTATTATCATTCACAAAATCCTGCGTATAGTGACGGACCTGTAAAAAAGACAAATAATCTCTATTCGATATGTCAAATTCTTATTTTAGTTTAGTGAAGGCTTTACATGCCCTTGAATCTTTGTCTATTGATATACAAACTTTATTCCTTTCGATGCCCAGTTATTAAAAATTTTAGAATCTATTGCTGGTATAAAGTTGGGATTACTGATTAAAAGGTAAATATTTAGAGAATCAAGAATTAATATCTAGAATTTAAGTATTTTCCACCATGCCATTATCACGTTTTGTATAACCGTAAGTTGTCTAATTTCAATAGGGAATTTATCGGGTGCGGTATGGAGGAGAGCCGCAAGAGTATAAGGTTGTGTTAAAATTTCCTCCAACTGAGACACTGCATAGTAGTCAGCTCCCACTAACCAATCCACTGCAATCTTTGCAATACATACAAAGTTATATATTTCAATATCCGGCATTGTGAGTCCCCTATCAGTTCTAAAAAAGAGAGTTTTTTTAAATGCAATAGCTCTTCGTTTCCCTGTAATGCTGTCTGTTTAGACGCAATTAGGTCCTTTTTTTTTAGTAATAATTGGAAGATTTTGCATAAGATAAAGCAGTTTAGGGAATAGCAGCATTTTTATTAGGTTTATTTCACCAGTTAGGGATAACTTAAATGTTGCTCATTTTTCCATATCATACTTTATTTTAAGGAAATTTGAAGGGTAGTTAAAATCGTACCATTAATTATTATTCTTGGATAGTTTAATTCCTAAATATGTAAATGATTCTTTAGCTTCTTTAAAAGGAATAGTTTGGGAGGAATCTCTATTTTTATTTAAACAATAAATTTCTGTTTTCAGAGTATTAACTTTGTAATCTGAAAAGGTAGCCAAAAAACTGTAATTTGGGTTAATATTGGTATGTTTTTTTGGTATTACTTAGAACTAAAAGGTCATCAGCATATAGTAACGTTGTAATCTTTCTTTTACCTTTCTTAATCCCTTCTAGTTCTTTCCTTAATTATATCGCTAGGGGCTCGAGGGTCAAATTAAATAAATAAGGGGAAAGTGGACACCCCTTTCTTGATCCCTTATGTAATGAGAAGTAATCTGAGGGGGTATCATTAATAATAATAGAAGCCATGGATAAATTGTAGATTAAATGAATAAACTGCAGAAAGGGTCCTTCGACCCCATACTTCTTTAAAGTTGTAAACAAATGGTCCCATGCAATGGAGTCAAAGGCCTTCTCTGCATCTATTGAAATTATCCCTGCATTTACACCAGTTATATAATTTCTTTGTTTCTTTTCTAATTGAACTTGAAAGAAATTTAATAATAGTTGAAGTTTACGGACATTACGAGAGGAGTTTCTGTCTGGAATAAAACCTACTTGATCTTTATGTATAAGAGACACAATAACAAGTTTAATTCTAGTTGCTATGATACACATAAGAATTTTGTAGTCACAATTTAATAACAAGATCGGTCTCTATGAACCGATCTCCTCTGGATCTTAATTTTTTTTTAAGAGTCAATGCTATTAAGGATACAGCAAAATATTTAGAACATGATGTGCTACTAAGAAAACATTGATTAAATAACATCTATACTATAATTGCATTTGTAATGTCAGTTGCCGTCGGCAGTTGCGCACGCATCCTCGGTGGAATGTTGGCAGCGAGAGGACAAAATAAATTCCAAAAATGGCAGGGTGGTGAAAAAATCCATCAAAGGTGAATTCTTTCACCACCCTGCCATTTTCGGAATCCCGGTGGATTCAGCGAAGGCAAACGGAGCATTACAAATGCAACAACTAATTGCTCACATTAAAGTATTAAAAAAAAAATGCCCGCATAAAGTATTTAAAAAAAAAAAAAAACATCGCCCGCACGAAATATAACAAAAAAATCCTACACGAAGTATTAACTCCTAAACAGCAAAACCCCCTCATTGCTATATACCTAATTTCCCTATTAACCCCTAAACCACAAAACCTCTACATTGCAATAAACCTATTTTCTCCAACATTGGTGTGTCCGGTCCACAGCGTCATCCTTACTTGTGGGAATATCTCTTCCCCAACAGGAAATGGCAAAGAGTCCCAGCAAAAGCTGTCCATATAGTCCCTCCTAGGCTCTGCCCACCCCAGTCATTCTCTTTGCCGTTGCACAGGCAACATCTCCACGGAGATGGTTAAGAGTATGTGGTGTTTAGTTGTAGTTTTTTATTCTACTATCAAGAGTTTGTTATTTTAAAATAGTGCTGGTATGTACTATTTACTCTGAAACAGAAAAGGATGAAGAGTTCTGTTTGTGAGAGGAAGATGATTTTAGCAGCAGTAACTAAAATCGTTTGCTGTTTCCACATAGGACTGTTGAGATGAAGTAACTTCAGTTGGGGGAAACAGTTAGCAGACTTTTCTGCTTAAGGTATGACTAACAAGACTGTGTAATGCTGGAAGGCTGTCATTTCCCCTCATGGGGACCGGTAAGCCATTTTCTTAGTCTCAAACAGAATAAAGGGCTTAATATGGGCTATAAAACTGGTAGACACTTTTATGGGCAAAATCGATTGCTTTATTTGGGCATTTTAGTTTATGTTTGAAATTCACACTTATAAGCTTGGGGAACGTTTTTTAACATCAGGCACTGAGTTAGACACCTTTCTAGTCAGGAAGGGCCTTCCCAGTCCCAGTTGTAGGCTGTGCCTCATTTTCGCGCCATTACTGCGCAGTTACTTTTGAGAACAAGACATGCAGATGCATGTGTGTGGATCTGAAAGTAGTTGGAAAGGTTCCTAGAAGGCTTCATTTGGTATTGTATTCCCCCCTGGGTTTGGTAAAGTCGCAGCAAAGGCTGTAGCTGGGACTGTAGAGGGGTTAAAACTGTAACCGGCTCCGGGGTGGGTTATTTTAAGGGTTAAAGCTCTGAAAATTGGTGTGCAATACTTTTAATGCTTTAAGACACTGTGGTGAAAATTTGGTAAATTTTGAACAATTCCTTCATACTTTTTCACATATTCAGTAATAAAGTGTGCACTGTTTAAAATTTAAAGAGACAGTAACGTTTTTGTTTTAAAACGGTTTTTGTACTTTATTGACAAGTTTAAGCCTGTTTAACATGTCTGTACCTTCAGATAAGCTATGTTCTATATGTATGAAAGTCAATGTGTCTCCTCCTTCAAAATTGTGTGATAATTGTGCCATAGCGTCCAAACAAAGTAAGGACAGTACTGCCACAGATAGTAAAGTTGCCCAAGATGATTCATCAGATGAAGGGAGTAGACATAGTTCTACATCATCTCCTTCTGTGTCTATGCCAGTTTTGCCCACGCAGGAGGCCCCTAGTACTTCTAGCGCGCCAATGCTTATTACTATGCAACAATTGACGGCAGTAATGGATAACTCCATAGCAAATATTTTATCCAAAATGCCGGCATATCAGAGAAAGCTCGATTGCTCTGTTTTAAACACTGAAGAGCAGGAGGGCGCTGATGATAATTGCTCTGTCATACCCTCACACCAATCTGAAGGGACCATGAGGGAGGTTTTGTCAGATGGGGAAATTTCAGATTCAGGTAGAATTTCTCAACAGGCTGAACCTGATGTTGTGACATTTAAATTTAAATTAGAGCATCTCTGCGCACTGCTTAAGGAGGTGTTATCTACTCTGGATGATTGTGACAACCTGGTCATTCCAGAAAAATTATGCAAGATGGACAAGTTCCTAGAGGTTCCGGTGCACCCCGACGCTTTTCCTATACCCAAGCGGGTGGCGGACATAGTGAATAAGGAGTGGGAGAAGCCCGGCATACCTTTTGTCCCCCCTCCTATATTTAAGAAATTATTTCCTATGGTCGACCCCAGAAAGGACTTATGGCAGACAGTCCCTAAGGTCGAGGGGGCAGTTTCTACTCTAAACAAGCGCACTACTATTCCTATCGAGGATAATTGTGCTTTCAAAGATCCTATGGATAAAAAATTGGAGGGTTTGCTTAAAAAGATTTTTTTACAGCAAGGTTACCTCCTGCCACCCATTTCGTGCATTGTTCCTGTCACTACAGCAGCGTGGTTCTGGTTCGAGGAACTAGAAAAGTCGCTCAGTAGAGAGACTCCGTATGAGGAGGTTATGGACAGAGTTCACGCACTCAAGTTGGCTAATTCTTTTATTTTAGATGCCGCTTTGCAATTAGCTAGATTAGCGGCGAAAAATTCAGGGTTTGCAATTGTGGCGCGCAGAGCGCTTTGACTAAAGTCTTGGTCAGCGGATGTATCTTCCAAGACAAAATTGCTTAATATCCCCTTCAAGGGTAAAACTCTCTTTGGGCCAGAATTGAAAGAGATTATCTCAGACATCACTGGGGGAAAGGGCCACGACCTTCCACAAGATAGGCCTTTCAAAGCCAAGAATAAGTCTAATTTTCGTTCCTTTCGCAATTTCAGGAACGGACCGGCCTCCAATTCCGCATCCTCTAAACAAGAGGGTAATGCTTCACAAACCAAACCAGCCTGGAAACCGATGCAAGGCTGGAACAAGGGTAAGCAGGCCAAGAAGCCTGCTGCTGCTAACAAAACAGCATGAAGGAGTAGCCCCCGATCCGGGACCGGATCTAGTAGGGGGCAGACTCTCTCTCTTTGCGCAGGCTTGGGCAAGAGATGTTCAGGATCCCTGGGCACTAGAAATAGTATCTCAGGGTTATCTTCTGGAATTCAAGGAACTACCCCCAAGGGGAAGGTTCCACATGTCTCACTTATCCTCAAACCAAATAAAGAGACAGGCATTCTTACATTGTGTAGAAGACCTGTTAAAAATGGGAGTGATACACCCAGTTCCAACGGCGGAACAGGGAATGGGATTTTACTCAAATCTGTTAGTAGTTCCCAAAAAAGAGGGAACTTTCAGACCAATTCTGGATTTAAAGATCCTAAACAAATTTCTCAGAGTTCCATCGTTCAAAATGGAAACCATTCGAACGATTCTACCTACAATCCAGGAAGGTCAATTTATGACTACCGTGGATCTAAAGGATGCGTATCTACATATTCCTATCCACAAGGATCATCATCAGTTCCTAAGGTTCGCCTTTCTGGACAAACATTACCAGTTTGTGGCCCTCCCATTCGGGTTAGCCACTGCTCCAAGGATTTTCACAAAGGTACTCGGGTCCCTTCTAGCAGTTCTAAGACCAAGGGGCATTGCAGTAGTACCTTACTTGGACGACATTCTGATACAAGCGTCGTCTCTCTCAAGGGCAAAGGCTCACACAGACATCGTTCTGGCCTTTCTCAGATCTCACGGATGGAAGGTTAACATAGAAAAAAGTTCCCTGTCTCCGTCGACAAGAGTTCCTTTCTTGGGAACAATAATAGATTCTTTAGAAATGTGGATTTTCCTGACAGAAGTCAGAAAGTCAAAACTTCTAAACGCTTGTCAAGTTCTTCATTCTATTCCACGTCCTTCTGTAGCTCAGTGCATGGAAGTAGTAGGGTTGATGGTTGCAGCAATGGACATAGTTCCTTTTGCGCGAATTCATCTAAGACCATTACAACTGTGCATGCTGAAACAGTGGAATGGGGACTATACAGACTTGTCTCCAGTGATTCAAGTAGATCAGAAGACCAGAGACTCACTCCGTTGGTGGCTAACCCTGGACCACTTGTCCCAGGGAATGAGCTTCCGCAGACAAGAGTGGGTCATCGTCACGACCGACGCCAGTCTAGCAGGCTGGGGCGCGGTCTGGAAATCCCTGAAAGCTCAGGGACTATGGTCTCGGGAAGAGTCTCTTCTCCCGATAAACATTCTGGAACTGAGAGCGATATTCAATGCTCTCAGGGCTTGGCCTCAACTAGCAAAGGCCAGATTTATAAGATTCCAATCAGACAACATGATGACTGTTGCTTATATCAATCATCAGGGGGGAACAAGGAGTTCCCTGGCGATGAGAGAAGTGACCAAAATAATAAAATGGGCGGAGGATCACTCCTGCCACCTATCTGCGATCCACATCCCAGGAGTGGAAAACTGGGAGGCGGATTATCTGAGTCGTCAGACATTCCATCCGGGGGAGTGGGAACTTCACCCGGAGATCTTTGCCCAATTAACTCAATTATGGGGCATTCCAGACATGGATCTGATGGCGTCTCGTCAGAACTTCAAGGTTCCTTGCTACGGGTCCAGATCCAGGGATCCCAAGGCGACTCTAGTGGATGCACTAGTAGCGCCTTGGACCTTCAACCTAGCCTATGTGTTTCCACCGTTTCCTCTCATACCCAGGCTGGAAGCCAGGATCAAGCAGGAGAGGGCCTCGGTGATCTTGATAGCTCCTGCGTGGCCACGCAGGACTTGGTATGCAGACCTGGTGAATATGTCATCGGTTCCACCATGGAAGCTACCTTTGAGACAGGATCTTCTTGTACAGGGTCCATTCGAACATCCAAATCTGGTCTCCCTCCAGCTGACGGCTTGGAAATTGAACGCTTGATTCTATCAAAGCGTGGGTTTTCAGATTCTGTGATAGATACTCTGGTTCAAGCCAGAAAACCGGTAACTAGGAAAATTTACCATAAAATATGGAAAAGATATATCTGCTGGTGTGAATCCAAGGGATTCTTATGGAATAAGATCAAAATTCCTAAGATCCTTTCCTTTCTACAAGAAGGTTTGGATAAAGGATTATCAGCGAGTTTTCTAAAGGGACAGATTTCTGCTTTATCTGTCTTGTTACACAAACGACTGGCAGCTGTGCCAGATGTTCAAGCATTTGTTCAGGCTCTGGTTAGGATTAAGCCTGTTTACAGACCTTTGACTCCTCCCTGGAGTTTAAATCTAGTTCTTTCAGTTCTCCAAGGGGTTCCGTTTGAACCTTTACATTCCATAGATATTAAGTTGTTATCTTGGAAAGTTTTGTTTTTGGTTGCTATTTCTTCTGCTAGAAGAGTTTCTGAGTTATCTGCTCTGCAGTGTTCTCCGCCCTATCTGGTGTTCCATTCAGATAAGGTTGTTTTGCGTACTAAGCCTGGTTTTCTTCCAAAGGTTGTTTCCAACAAAAATATTAACCAGGAGATAGTTGTACCTTCTTTGTGTCCGAATCCAGTTTCAAAGAAGGAACGTTTGTTACACAATTTAGATGTAGTCCGTGCTCTAAAATTCTATTTAGAAGCTACTAAAGAGTTCAGACAAACATCTTCTCTGTTTGTCGTCTAGTCTGGTAAAAGGAGAGGTCAAAAAGCGACTTCTACCTCTCTTTCCTTTTGGCTTAAAAGCATCATCCGATTGGCTTACGAGACTGCCGGACGGCAGCCTCCTGAAAGAATCACAGCTCACTCTACTAGGGCTGTGGCTTCCACATGGGCCTTCAAGAACGAGGCTTCTGTTGATCAGATATGTAAGGCAGCGACTTGGTCTTCACTGCACACTTTTGCCAAATTTTACAAATTTGATACTTTTGCTTCTTCGGAGGCTATTTTTGGGAGAAAGGTTTTGCAAGCCGTGGTGCCTTCTGTTTAGGTAACCTGATTTGCTCCCTCCCTTCATCCATGTCCTAAAGCTTTGGTATTGGTTCCCACAAGTAAGGATGACGCCGTGGACCGGACACACCAATGTTGGAGAAAACAGAATTTATGCTTACCTGATAAATTACTTTCTCCAACGGTGTGTCCGGTCCACGGCCCGCCCTGGTTTTTTAATCAGGTTTGATGAATTATTTTCTCTAACTACAGTCACCACGGCACCCTATGGTTTCTCCTGTTTTTTCCTCCTGTCCGTCGGTCGAATGACTGGGGTGGGCGGAGCCTAGGAGGGACTATATGGACAGCTTTTGCTGGGACTCTTTGCCATTTCCTGTTGGGGAAGAGATATTCCCACAAGTAAGGATGACGCCGTGGACCGGACACACCGTTGGAGAAAGTAATTTATCAGGTAAGCATAAATTCTGTTTTCACTATTAACTCTTCAACTGCATAACTGTCAGGGTGCCAGGAATCAGACTGAGACGAGAAGTGCAAAAATAATCACACCTTTATTAATAGCAAAAAATAATAAGTCCACAAGTAGAAAAACAAGCCAGGAATCAAAACCAGAGCTGGTAGTCAGACGAGCCGAGTCAGGAGCCAAAGCGAATAGTCAGACAAGCCGGAATCAGGAACAAGGAGAACAGCAGAGTCGGGAACAAGCCAGGGATTAGGAACCAGGAGGGACATCAGACAGCCAGGTAATACACAGGAGCTCTTACAAACAGGTCTGAGATAACGCAACGGCAATCGGCAAAGCATACTGAACAGAGGCCCTTTATATAATAAGTGATAACATCACAATTCTGAGACTGCATCCTGTCTCACACAGATGATGTACACCAGTCTGGCCATAAAAGGAAGTGCAGGAAATGAGCAGCATCACACAGTATGCACCAGAGTCAGCAAGAGAGGTGAGTAAAATTGTTGCCAGCAGCACATGGCAAACAAAAAGGGAAAAAACCCTGACAATAACCCCCACATCGCAATAAACCAATTAACCCTTAAACCGCAAAACTCCCACATCGCAATAAACCTAATTAACTTTTTAACCCTTTAACCCCTTAATGACAGAGGACTTACCAGGTACCTCATAGAAAAATACTCCCTTAATGACAATTGACGTACCTGGTACGTCCTCTGTTCTCTGAAGTGCTGGAAGCGATCATGATCGCTTCCAGCTGCTTCCAAGGGATTGTAGTGATGCCTCAATATTGAGGCATCACTGCAATCCACTATTTTACTTACCGATGCAGAAAGGGCCACTCTGTGGCCCTCTCTGCATCGGCCAATGATGCTAACAAATTCGTTGGTGGGTGGGAGCATCTTTTGGCTATATGACCCCCAGTTAGCCAAACCGATCTGACACTGTCGGTTGTTGTGACCGGAGGGGTGGTTGCGGCGGGGGGTGGCGGGCGCGTGCGCGTGCGCGTGCACGCAAATTATGCATCAATATGAAAGTAAAAAAAAAAATGATATAGATGCAGGGGGATCTTAGTTCTTTAGTAAGGGATCTGGGAGGGGGAGGGATATAGATCATTTAGGGGGGCCAGCTACACTACAGAAAACAAGTATTTCAGTATAAAAAAGTAAAAAAAAACTATTTTGGGGGGCAAATTGGGTACTGGCAGACAGCTGCCAGTACCCAAGATGGCGGCAAATAGGTAGAGGGGGAGGGTTAGAGATATGTATTGGGGGGGATCAGGGAGGTTGTGGGGTAAGGGGGGATCCATCACTGCAGACTGTATGAAAAAAATAATAATAAATTATTTTTATTTCAGTACTGGCAGACTTTCTGCCAGTACTTAAGATGGCGGTGACAATTGTGAGGTGGGGGAGGGAAGAGAGCTGTTTGAGGGGGTCAGGGGGGGATCAGGGGGTGGGATGTGTCAGGTGGGAGGCTGATCTCTATGCTAAAGCTAAAAATTAACCCTACAAGCTACCTAATTAACCCCTTAACTGCTGGGCATATTACAAGTGTGGTGCGTAGCAGTATTTAACGGCCTTATTATTACCAAAAAGCAACGCCAAAGCCATATATGTCTGCTATTTCTGAACAAAGGGGATCCCAGAGAAGCATTTACAACCATTTGTGCCATAATTGCACAAGCTGTTTGTAAATAATTTCAGTGAGAAACCTAAAATTGTGAAAAATTTAAGTTTTTTTTTTTTATTTGATCGTATTTGGCGGTGAAATGGTGGCATGAAATATAAAAAAATGGGCCTAGATCAATGCTTTGGGATGTCTTCTAAATATAAATATATACATGTCAAGGGATATTCAGGGATTCCTGAAAGATATCAGTGTTCCAATGTAACTAGCGCTAATTTTGAAAAAAAGTGGTTTGGAAATAGCAAAGTGCTACTTGTATTTATGGCCCTATAACTTGCAAAAAAAGCAAAGAACATGTAAAAATTGGGTATTTCTAAACTCAGGACAAAATTTAGAAACTATTTAGCATGGGTGTTTTTTGGTGGTTGTAGATGTGTAACAGATTTTGGGGGTCAAAGTTAGAAAAAGTGTGTTTTTTTCATTTTTTTCCTCATATTTTAAATTTTTTTTATAGTAAATTATAAGATATGATGAAAATAATGGTATCTTTAGAAAGTCCATTTAATGGCGAGAAAAACGGTATATAATATGTGTGGGTACAGTAAATGAGTAAGAGGAAAATTACAGCTAAACACAAACACTGCAGAAATGTAAAAATAGCCATTGTCATTAAGGGTAAGAAAATTGAAAAATGGTCCGGTCATTAAGGGGTTAAACCGCCAAAAACCAAAACGCAAATAAATTTCTAAATAACTAAGTACCCTAACCTAACACCCCCTAACCTAACAAACCCTAATCTAACACCCCATTAAATAGATCCACATTACTTAAACTAATAAATTCTAAATTTACAAAAAAATAAAAAATAAGTTTACAATAAATAAAAAAGGCTAACATTACAGAAAATAAAAAATCAAATTACCAAATTTAAAGTGATGGTAAATTCATATCAAGTGTTCAACATATTTTAGAAGCTCTTACCTTAACTAGCACATTGATATGCTTTTATAATATTAAAAACATCTAATTACTTAATAACTTCACTTTTATTATAGTAACGTTACACTGTTATAATCAGCCTCTCTCTAAATATTTCACAGGGGTTGCTTTGATTGACATGCGTTTTAGCCAATCATCTGCTCACCATGCGCCCCAGGTTAAAAAGGGACCTGCACGCTCCCGTGCTCTGAACTCCCTAATTGCGATGGAATGCTCATGCGCAACTCTTAAAAAAAATACTTGCTGCTGTCACAAATGAAAGAAATGTCTTGCTTTATACTGTATTATTTTGCCTCTTAGCTTACTTTTAATTTCCTGGTTGGTAATGGGAGGCCTTCACCTTCAAAAGGACTAAACACGAACTTGTGACAATTTTGATCATTGTAACAAAAATACTGTAACAGACACGTTATTGTAGTGTTTATTGTACTGTACTGTTTGTTTGTTTAAAACACCAATAAAAATGATTTACAAAAAAAAAAAAGAAAGTAAACAGTGAATCAGTACGAAAGGAATGATTTACTGTTTACTTACATCAGATGCTATCTGTATTGAGGATTCTCATTTACAAATGCGCAAGTAGCGTAAGAGTTGCGCATGCGCATTCCATCGCAATTAGGGAGTTAAGGTAAGAGCTTCTAAAATATGTTGAACACTTGATATGAATTTACCATCACTATGAAAATAAAAAAGACCCCCAAAATAAAAACACTACCCCTACTCTAAGAATAAACTACCTGTAGCCCTTAAAAGGGATTTTTGCAGGGCATTGCACCAAGATAATCAACTCTTTTACAAAAAATATACAAAGTCCCAACTAACATTAAACCCCCACCCCCCAAAATAAAAGAACCTAACACTAAAAAACCTAAACTACCCATTGCCCTGAAAAGGGCATTTGTTTGGGCATTGCCCTTAAAAGGGCATTTAACTCTTTTTACTGCCCATCCCTAATCTAACTAACCTGATGGCAAGCAGGCAGGGCTGCAGTCTCATTTCCTTTTGCAGCTCTCAATTTCTCCATTTGCTTCCTATAAAATAAGCTGTGCTGCATATTGTAGTGGATTGCCCGGTTAAATCCACTAATGTAGCAATAACAGTAGCGCTAGTGGTTTAAGGATGGGCTACAGCTGCCAATAACACTCTCACTGTGCCTCTGCTCATCTCTGTATTAAACGATTTAGCTGAGCGCTTACAGTACAGTGGGAAACCTGAAGGTTAAATGCATGAAGTTGAGCTGTTTTTGTGAGACAGGCAGTGGTGCGTCGGCATTCTTTCACAGTGACCACACACACACATATATAATTAATGTATAGGCATAAGAAATATATTAGTCCACATTGGATGGATAACTTTACTTACTGTATCCATGCGTGCACTTCATTACTGGCTTCTTCCCGCCACTGTCACTCGCTGAGCCTCTAGTCCTTGGGACAAACAGGGCGCCCCCTACAGGATATGATAAGACAGCACATATTAAAAATAGAGTGGGGATTTGAAGATCATCTGCTCTCTAAGCATTTTAAAGACCATCATAATAAAAACAGAGGGGTTTAAATATTGGGGACTTAAAAGAATAGAACTGCATGTGGGGGGGCATCACAAAGAGGCGGAATTTATCTTTAGTTTTAATACACTAACCCCCAATGGCTTAAATGTTGAATTAGACCTAACCCCCTTCTGCTAAATAAATAAGATTGTGAATGATATCAATGTAATGACTATCACAGCCAAAGTAAGAGTTGTATATTATTTAGCATAAGATTAACATTTTTTATTGTTATTATTATCTATCCACTTGTGACCCTTTTCATACTTTTCTATCCCTTTGGGGAATATTTTGTAGATCTCCCAGAAAACAATTGTCTAAATTATACTATATTATATTATAAACAGAGATCATAAGGCTAATATCTGTTTATATGAAATAAAGTTTTGTGAAATAAGTTAGCATTATAATGTATAATGGAAACTGTTGTATTATAAAAACGGCATATTGAAGAATTACAGAACTATCCGTTTAAGAAAAGGGGTATAAAAGAGCCATACTGTGCAGACATCCGGTCATCTTGATAAAGTCATCTCAGATGCTGAAACGCATGGATGTATACCTAATTTGCTGCTAACTATCTAAGCAAAACAAGCAGCACTGCTTTGAAGGATTGAACAAATACTCAGTATATCCGAGCGAAGTAACCATATAGCTGAACAGCTACTTTTCAAATTACACCCTGGCTTTCTCATTAACCTACGGAGATTACGTGATCGTCTCTAAGTACAAACTGCCAAACAGCATGAGTGATTGCCTGGATGCTGACTTGAGTGGATGAACACCACAAGTGTATCTCTGTGACTAATCACACAAGTTTACCTACATGCTGGATGTCCGGTAAGGTTGCTCACTCAAACACTCAGACTGCGAGTGTATATCCGAACTTACTATTGTAAGCAATGTACACTGTAAACATTTGAACTACAATGACACATACTATTTGCTCCTCAGTGATACAAAGTATCAAGGATAGCACTCACTGCAACATATGTGTATCTCAGATTGAACCATTATGGAATTCAATTTGGTATATACTGTATATATGTCAAGGTCGTACACTAACTTACCTCTCTCTTCCAGCCCCAGGCGGCAGACTACACTGTACCACACGCTTCAATGCACCAGGAGCTGCATGTGAGACATCAGCCTGAACTGCCAGGAAGTTCACAGGCCACAAGACACAACAATGAACCTTTGCTGCCTGAACTGACCATTGGCCTGTTTGACTACGTCTCTGTCTGATTCCTTGTCTATACTTCAAAATCTATCTTATTCAGCCTCTCCTTCTGCATCTTGGTCTTCAACCACCAAACCCTTACAGAATATCTGAACCACTTACGTAGCTTACTCAACCTGTCCAAGACTTACAAGCTCAAGCTGCCACTCCACCTCCAGTAGCTGCAATACCTCAATCACCTGTGGTGGGGCATCGGGTTCCCTTACCTGAAGATGATTTTACAGCCCCAAAACCTCAGCTACCACTTCCTGCACATACTATTCTGAAACAATAAAAGTATGCTCTGTTATATCACTCTATTCTGGTCCACCACAAGAATGGGCTTATGCACTCCTCTGTATCAATGATTCCTGTGTTCAGTCATGGGGACCTATTTGTAAAGGCGATGTCCTTTATGTACGACGATCCCAACAAACAAGAAATGTCCCAAAGTGCCATTAGAGCGCTACATCATGGCCGTCGACCAGTAGAGGAGTATATATCTGTCTTCAAACGCTACGCCACAGATACATGCTGTAACAAAATAGGCTTATTAAATCAGTTCCATTTAGTACTATTAGGGACTCTCAAGGATGACTTTGCTAATTTTGGTATCCCAGAGACACTTGAAGCCTTTATGCAACAAGCTATTCAATTAGATTGGTGCCTGCAAGAGCGGCACCAGGAAAAAGCCACTTTCTATACCAGCAATCCTAAGTATGAAGTTAACTATTCCAGATTTCCTACAAATACTCCTCCACCAATACAAAATGAAGAACCAATGCAAGTCGGATTAGTCCAAGGAAGACTACCACCTGCTGAATTACAACAGAGAAAAATAAATAATCTGTGCCTATATTGTGGACATTCTTATCATACAGTTAAAACATGTCCAGAGAAACACAGAAATACTCGGTGTAAGAGACCAGAAGGTCCCTGAGATTAGTATTGTTCTGGACACAGTGAAGGAACAAGTTAAAGATGTCACACAAGAGACACTATTGCGAAATAAAATAAGACCACATAACACAGAGAACAACAACATCTTTACCACTACTTTTGCTCCCAACGCGTCCAAGGTTGGACAATCCATGAAAAATCACTGGCATATCCTACTCTGGGATCCTAAGCTAAAATTTGCCAAGAACACTAACCCCATAGTAGGCTACAGACGCAATACTAATCTCAGGGACCTTCTGTTCATTTCAGATCCCATAAAGTGATACTCAGATGATGATATGAAGGTAACACGGAAGGGCTGCTTCCGGTGTCCTAATTGCACCACCTGCAATGGAATGATAGCTACAAAAAAATGTAACCATCCACATGGCAATCGGAAGTACACCATCAATCACTCCATAATGTGCGCCACTATCCACGTTGTCTATATGTTTATATGCCCATGTGGTTTGCACCACGTTGGGAAGACCCAGGGGACGATCAGAGAAAGAATGACCAATCATCGAATGGCTATAAGGCAGGCCATAAAGAGATGAGAATCTGACCAACCGGTGGCACGTCACTGGGTAGTGGCCAAACATCCTGTATCTTCAATCAAAGTGATTCTCATTGATCATATTCCTAAACTATCACAAGGTGGAGACAGAAATAAGCTGCTTCTCAAAAGGGAGGCAGAATGGATGTACAGGCTGGATACCACAAATCCTAAGGGACTGAAGTCTGTGTCTGATTTTGGAGCATTAACATAATATATCCTTGTAATGTGTCACTTTTAAGGATGGGGAACTGGATGGTTGTGGATGGGGACTGACTGGGGGTTTTCCTCTCGCCTTTGGATGAAGGATACACCACCAGCCATTGTCTATGGTATGGGCGATTATGCGGATTAGAGATAATTTGCGCTATCGCCACAGTACCCCCTAGACCAGTATTGAGCTCCCCACCCTTATAGGTGACTCTAACACATGACAGTGGAATGGTATTACAAGGTATGCACCTTTGCCAATAAAATTGCTATAATGATGGGTGTTAATGTCACATATTGATTACTATCTGTAACGAGGAATGATATGTGTATATATATATATCTATATATATATGACATGCACTAAACCCCCTCTTGTAAGAGGAATTATATACGTGGATTAAGAGATGTAACCCTGCTGCCGATCCTCTGAGCATTAACTTATTGTTGTATTGTCCATTTTTTTGACATGTTAAAATGGTTGACCACGTAATGTTTGTTGTTATATTCTTACTGGCTGTTCTAATTGTCGTCTAACATCGCTATGGTTTAGGCTTACTTGTCATGTAAACACTGACACCTCATTGCACGTATGATATTGTAAATATTTGTCAAGTGACGTCACAATGGTAGAGTTCCGGTGCAACCAGAAGTGATGCAACTTCCGGCATAAGTATAAGTAAACACGTATAGTGAAGCACTGCACACCCTATGCATCATATAAGAAATATATGGAATGAGGTACATTGCAAATTGTGCTTTAACATACAATGTAGAACTAGGTTTATTAATGGTGAGTTGTTTTAATACACAGGGCCACTGGAGATGCTAGTGATCCCCTTTTTGTTCACAATTGTACGTATAAAGATTATTATAACCCGGAAGTAGATGTTGTAAACTTCCAGGGTCACATTAACCTAAACCGGAAATGATGTCAGTTTGGCGTCTTTAAGAAGGAGGTACCTGTTTGTGTTTCATGATATTGTAAATATTTGTCAAGTGACGTCACAATGGTAGAGTTCCGGTGCAACCAGAAGTGACGCAACTTCCGGCATAAGTATAAGTAAACACGTATAGTGAAGCACTGCACACCCTATGCATCATATAAGAAATATATGGAATGAGGTACATTGCAAATTGTGCTTTAACATACAATGTAGAACTAGGTTTATTAATGGTGAGTTGTTTTAATACACAGGGCCACTGGAGATGCTAGTGATCCCCTTTTTGTTCACAATTGTACGTATAAAGATTATTATAACCCGGAAGTAGATGTTGTAAACTTCCAGGGTCACATTAACCTGATATAAAAATCCAGTATAAAACTGTTTAAAAACTTACTTAGAAGCAGTCAGTTTGGCTCTGTTGAAAAGGTAGCTGGAAAGCCCACTGCAAGTGGCAAATAAGACACTCCCCTCCTCCCCCTTCTTTTGCATATGAAAAGACCCTTTATACAAACAGCAGCAAGCTGGATAAGGTAGCTGACAGTATTCACATAAAACTTTGGGGCTTGGTTAGGAGTCTGAAAATCAGAGCAATATTATTTAAAAATAAGCAAAACTATACATTTATTTTAAAAAAAACTTTATGGGCTATATAAATAGATCATCTACAAAACATTTATGCAATGAAAAAATGAGTGTATAATGTCCCTTTAAGGAGCAGCAGTCTTAAGGCAGCTGCTTCTAAACTCCTGTTTCCGGCGAGCCTGAAAGCTAGCGCATAAAAAGGTGTATACAGCCCCATTCAGGCCATGATAAATCAGCCCCTAACACTGAATAAATTATTGTTATGTTTTCCTATCCCTGTGCTTGAGTTTTTGTTTATTTCATGATAGTCTTTGAACATATGAAAAAACTGTCAAACACTTTCTTATATATTTTTTTGTTCACTGTTTATGTGTTTAACTAGAGTAGGTTGTAATATAGGGCCCCATTACATATGCAGCGTCGCCCGCAAAAGCTGGCGACGCCGTTTTTTGCGCGTTTTTGGTATCCTATATACAGCGCCGCATCTAAATGCGGCACGTATATTTCACCCATCGCTCGCAATTTTTACTCCCATAAGCTAACATGGGACCGCGTCGTAAATTGGTATCCAATATCCAGCGCAAGGCCTTATGTGGCGAAAATGGAAAAATCTTACTCCATTTTCACCTCGCCATAAAATGCAGCTGTAGCAGGCCTTGCGCTGAGTATGGGAGCACCGTAACTCCCTAAAATGCCTGCAAAAAAAAAACTGACATCGAATGCATGCGCAATGTCTATCTACCTGAACACCGCAATCCCGCACCGCAATAACTAATAAAGTGTATTAACCCCTAAACCGCCATAGCCCACACCGCAATAAACCTATTCTATTATTAACCCCTAAACCGCCATAGCCCACATAGCCTATTAAATCTATTAACCCCTAATCTGCCGCCGCCAACGTTGCCTCCACTATAATAAAGTGATTAACCCCTAAACCTAAGTCTAACCCTAACACCCCCCTAACTTAATTATTTAAATAAATCTAAATAATATTACTATTATTAACTAAAGTATTCCTATTTAAAACTAAATACTTACCTATAAAATAAACCCTAAGATAGCTACAATATAATTAATAATTACATTGTAGCTATTTTAGGATTTATTTTTATTTTACAGGCAACTTTGTATTTATTTTAACTAGGTACAATAGCTATTAAATATTAATAACTATTTAATAGCTACCTAGTTAAAATAATTACAAATTTACCTGTAAAATAAAACCTAACCTAAGTTACAATTACACCTCACACTACACTATCATTCAATTAATTAAATAAATTAACAACAATTAGCTAAAATTAAATACAATTAACTAAAATAAACTATAGTACAACCCCCCCCCACTAAATTACAAAAATTACAAGAAGTTTAAACTAATTACACCTAATCTAAGCCCCCTAATAAAATAAAAAAGCCCCCCCAAAATAATAAAATGCCCTACCCTAAATTACAAATAGCCCTTAAAAGGGCCTTTTGCGGGGCATTGCCCCAAAGTAATCAGCTCTTTTACCTGTAAAAAAAAATTACAATACCCCCCCAACATTACAACCCACCACCCAAACTCCCCTACTCTAAAACCCACCCAATCCCCCCTTAAAAAAACCTAACACTACCCCATTGAAGATCACCCTACCTTGAGCCATCTTCACCCAGCCGGGCACAAGTGGTCATCCGATCCGGGCAGAAGTCTTCATCCGATGGGGCAGAAGAGGACATCCAGACCGGCAGAAGTCTTCATCCTATCCGGAAGAAGAGGACATCCGGACCGGCAGACGTCTTCATCCAAGCAGCATCTTCTATCTTCATCCATCCAACGAGGAGCGGCTCCATCTTGAAGACATCCGGCGCGGAGCATCCTTCAAGCATGACGGACTAACAACGAATGACGGTTCCTTTAAATGACGTCATCCAAGATGGCGTCCCTCGAATTCTGATTGGCTGATAAGATTCTATCAGCGAATCGGAATTAAGGTAGGAAAAATCCGATTGGCAGATTTAATCAACCAATCGGATTTAAGTTCAATCCGATTGGCTTATTGGATCAGCCAATAGAATGCGAGGTCAATTCTAATTGGCTGATCCAATCAGCCAATCGGATTAGGGGTTAATAGATTTAATAGGCTATAGCGGTTTAGGGGTTAATACTAGAATAGGTGTATTGCGGTGTGGGCTATGGCGGTTTAGGGGTTAATAATTTAGTTATTACTTGCGGTGTGGGCTATGGCGGTTTAGGGGTTAATAATGTATTACTTGCGGTGTGGGCTATGGTGGTTTAGGGGTTAATACATTTATTATTAGGATTGAGAGGGGGGATTGTGGATATAGAGATATACGTGTCGGGCTTATTTTTGGGAGGCATGTTAGACAGTTACAGGAGATTTAAAATTTTAGTTAGTTTTCTTAAGCGCCGGCAGTTTCTAAAGTGCCGTAAGTCACTGGCGACTCCAGAAATTTGTACTTACGCTTATTTCTGGACATTGCTAGTTTATCAGACTTACGGCACTTTAGGAACTGCCGGCGGGGTATATGTAATACCCCGATGTGTGAGGTGAAATTACGGGCGGCACGGGTTCCCTCGCTTGCGCCGAAACCTACCCCGTATATCGGATCGCGCCCATTGTTTTCTAATTTAAAAAAAAACATCTGTTCTTGACTGGCGTAGCAGTGAAAGGTGCCCAGATTTAGATAAAATGTGTTACATGCAGATTCTATTTGATTTCAGTGAAAATCTATGTTTATTTTTATTAGGGGACTTAGCAATCTGAAAATACTGAGTCTGGTAACATTTAGAGGAAATCAGTGACTGTAAAAACAATTGAATAACATTATATTGGAGATCCATGTAAGGTAACTTTTTAGATGTAAAATATTGTGTGTTTCTCTTGTAAGGTGTATCCAGTCCACGGATCATCCATTACTTGTGGGATATTCTCATTCCCAACAGGAAGCTGCAAGAGGATCACCCACAGCAGAGCTGTCTATATAGCTCCTCCCCCAACTGCCACCTCCAGTCATTCTCTTGCAGCTCTCGACAAGCATGGAAGCAGTTAGAGAGATGTGGTGAAATGTAGTTATTTTTTCTTCAATTCAAAAGTTTGTTATTTTTAAATGGTACCGGAGTTGTACTATTTTGGTCCCATGCAGAAAATAGAAGAAGAATCTGCCTGTGGTCTCTAATGATCTTAGCAGGTTGTAACTGTTCTCACACATAACTGAAGAGAGAGGTAACTTCAGCTGGGGAATGGCGTGCAGGTTATCCTGCTATGAGGTATGTGCAGTAAAAATTTTTCTAGAGGAATATAAATGCTAGAAAATGCTGTTGATACCAGATTTATTTAAGGTAAGCCTGATTACAGTGATTTAATAGCGACTAGTATCATGCTTACTGTTAGAGGTAATACTCTTATTATTTTTCAAATCCTGACATATAAAACGTTTGCTGGAAGTGTTTAAACGTTGTTTATATGTTTTTTGGTGATAAAACTTTATTGGGGCCCAGTTTTTCCACATGGCTGGCTTAAATTTGCCTAGAAATAGTTTTGTTAGGCCTCTCACTGTGTAGACATGAGTGGGAGGGGCCTAATTTTGCGCCTAAGTGCGCATTAACTTTTGCAGACTGAGACATCCAGCTTCCCTGAAGGAGTCCCCTGAATGCTATAGGACCTCTCTGAAGGGGTTTTAGGCTTTCCAAAGTCGTTTGTATGGCAAGGTAGGGCCACAGCAGAGCTGTGGCAGTTTGTTGTGACTGTTAAAAAACGCCTATTTCGTTTTTTTGATCCGTTTTTTACACTAAGGGGTTAATCATCCATTTGCAAGTGGGTGCAATACTCTGTTAGCTTATTATACACACTGTAAAAATGTCGTTTGATTTACTGCTTTTTTTCACTGTTTTTCAAATTCTGACCTTTTTTATTTTTCTTAAAGGCACAGTACCGTTTTTATTTTTTGCTTGTTAGCTTGCTTTAAAGTGTTTTCCAAGCTTGCTGGTCTCATTGCTAGTCTGTTTAAACATGTCTGACATAGAGGAAACTCCTTGTTCATTATGTTTAGAAGCCATGGTGGAACCCCCTCTTAGAATGTGTACCAAATGTACTGATTTAACTTTAAGTAATAAAGACCATATTCTGTCTTTAAAAAATGTATCACCAGAGGAATCTGACGAGGGGGAAGTTATGCCGACTAACTCGTCCCACGTGTCAGAACCTTTGAATCCCGCTCAAGGGACTCACGCTCAAGAGGCGCCAAGTACATCTAGCGCGCCCATGGCGTTTACTTTACAAGACATGGCAGCAGTCATGGATAATACACTGTCAGCGGTATTATCCAGACTACCTGGGTTACGAGGAAAGCGAGACAGCTCTGGAATTAGAAGAAATACAGAGCACCCTGACGCTTTAGTAGCTATGTCTGATACCACCTCACAATATGCAGAAGCTGAGGAAGGAGAGCTTCTTTCTGTGGGTGATTTTTCTGACTCAGGGAAGAGGATTCAACCTGATTCTGATATGTCAACATTTAAATTTAAGCTTGAACACCTCCGCGTGTTGCTCAGGGAGGTTTTAGCTGCTCTGAATGACTGTGATACAATTGCAGTGCCAGAGAAATTGTGCAGATTGGATAAATACTATGCAGTGCCTGTTTACACTGATGTTTTTCCAATACCTAAAAGGTTTTCAGAAATTATTACTAAGGAATGGGATAGACCAGGTGTGCTGTTGTCTCCCCCTCCTATTTTTAAGAAAATGTTTCCAATAGATGCCGCCACACAGGACTTATGGCAAACGGTCCCTATGGTGGAGGGAGCAGTTTCTACCCTAGCTAAGCGTACTACTATCCCTGTCGAGGACAGTTGTGCTTTCTTAGATCCAATGGATAAAAAGTTAGAGGGTTACCTTAAGAAAATGTTTATTCAACAAGGTTTTATTCTACAGCCCCTTGCATGCATTGCCCCAGTCACTGCTGCTGCGGCATTCTGGTTTGAGTCTCTGGAAGAGGCTTTACAGGTAGAGACCCCATTGGACGATATACTTGACAAGCTTAGAGCACTTAAGCTAGCCAATTCTTTTGTTTCTGATGCCATTGTTCATTTGACTAAACTAACGGCTAAGAATTCTGGTTTTGCTATTCAGGCTCGTAGGGCGCTATGGCTTAAATCATGGTTAGCTGACGTTACTTCAAAGTCTAAGCTTCTTAATATTCCCTTCAAGGGGCAGACCCTATTCGGGCCTGGTTTAAAGGAGATCAATTCTGATATCACTGGAGGAAAAGGTCATGCCCTTCCTCAGGATAGGTCTAACAGACTACAGTGGATTTAAAGGATGCTTATCTTCACATTGCGATACACAAAGATCATCATCGGTTTCTCAGGTTTGCCTTCCTAGATAGGCATTACCAGTTTGTAGCTCTTCCCTTTGGCTTAGCTACAGCCCCAAGAATCTTTACGAAGGTTCTGGGGTCACTTCTGGCGGTCCTAAGGCCGCGGGGCATAGAAGTGGCCCCTTATTTAGACGACATTCTGATACAGGCGTCAAATTTCCAAATTGCCAAGTCTCATACGGACATAGTTCTGGCATTTCTGAGGTCGCATGGGTGGAAAGTGAACGAAGAAAAGAGTTCTCTATCCCCTCTCACAAGAGTTTCCTTTCTGGGAACTCTCATAGATTCTGTAGAAATGAAGATTTACCTGACAGAGACCAGGTTATCAAAACTTCTAAATTCCTGCCGTGTTCTTTATTCAACTTCTCGCCCTTCGGTGGCTCAGTGTATGGAAGTAATCGGCTTAATGGTAGCGGCAATGGACATAGTGCCGTTTGCCCGCCTACATCTCAGACCACTGCAACTCTGCATGCTCAGTCAGTGGAATGGGGATTACACAGATTTGTCCCCTCTACTAAATCTGGATCAAGAGACCAGGGATTCTCTTCTCTGGTGGCTATCTCGGGTCCATCTGTCCAAAGGTATGACCTTTCGCAGGCCAGATTGGACTATTGTAACGACAGATGCCAGCCTTCTAGGCTGGGGGGCAGTCTGGAACTCCCTGAAGGCTCAGGGATCGTGGACTCAGGAGGAGACACTCCTTCCGATAAACATTCTGGAACTAAGAGCGATATTCAATGCTCTTCAGGCTTGGCCTCAGCTAGCGACAATGAGGTTCATCAGATTTCAGTCGGACAACATCACGACTGTGGCTTACATCAACCATCAAGGGGGAACAAGGAGTTCCCTAGCGATGTTGGAAGTCTCAAAGATAATTGGTTGGGGAGAGATTCACTCTTGCCACCTATCAGCTATCCATATCCCAGGAGTAGAGAACTGGGAGGCGGATTTTCTAAGTCGATAGACTTTTCATCCGGGGGAGTGGGAACTTCATCCGGAGGTGTTTGCACAATTGATTCATCGTTGGGGCAAACCAGAACTGGATCTCATGGCATCTCGTCAGAACGCCAAACTTCCTTGTTACGGATCCAGGTCCAGGGATCCCAAGGCGACGCTGATAGATGCTCTAGCAGCGCCTTGGTCCTTCAACCTGGCTTATGTGTTTCCACCATTTCCTCTGCTCCCTCGTCTGATTGCCAAGATCAAGCAGGAGAGAGCATCGGTGATCTTGATAGCGTCTGCGTGACCACGCAGGACTTGGTATGCAGATCTGGTGGACATGTCATCCTTTCCACCATGGACTCTGCCTCTGAGACAGGACCTTCTACTTCAGGGTCCTTTCAACTATCCAAATCTAATTTCTCTGAGACTGACTGCCTGGAGATTGAACGCTTGATTTTATTAAAGCGTGGCTTCTCCGAGTCAGTCATTTATACCTTAACCCCTTAATGACCACAATGTACCCTGTATGTCACTGGTCGTTAAGGGTTTTTTCCGGACATAATAGCACAAGTCTAGCATGAACACGTTATTAATGCCCTCCCTCCAGCAGGCTTTGTGGAATAGAACAGTCTCAACGCTGGTGGCAAGACCACGCTATAAAACAATCAAGTCCCAAAAAAAGGCCAGTGACATACAGGGTACGTCGCTGGTCCTTAAGGGGTTAATTCAGGCACGAAAGCCTGTCACCAGGAAAATCTATCATAAGATATGGCGTAAATATCTTTATTGGTGTGAATCCAAGGGTTACTCATGGAGTAAAGTCAGGATTCCCAGGATATTATCTTTTCTCCAAGAAGGATTGGAAAAAGGATTGTCAGCTAGTTCCTTAAAGGGACAGATTTCTGCTCTGTCTATTCTTTTGCACAAGCGTCGGATGTTCCATTTTGTCAGGCTTTAGTTAGAATCAAGCCTGTGTTTAAACCAGTTGCTCCGCCATGGAGTTTAAATTTGGTTCTTAAAGTTCTTCAAGGGGTTCCGTTTGAACCTCATCATTCCATAGATATCAAGCTTTTATCTTGGAAAGTTCTATTTTTGGTAGCTATTTCCTCGGCTCATAGAGTTTCCGAGTTATCTGCCTTACAATGTGATTCCCCTTATCTGATCTTCCATGCAGATAAGGTAGTTTTGCGTACCAAACCTGGGTTTTTACCTAAGGTGGTATCTAATAAGAATATCAATCAGGAGATTGTTGTTCCGTCATTGTGTCCTAATCCTTCTTCAAAGAAGGAACGTCTATTACACAATCTTGACGTGGTTCGTGCTTTAAAGTATTATTTACAAGCTACTAAAAATGTTCTTCAAACATCTGCTTTGTTTGTTGTCTACTCTAGACAGAGGAAAAGCCAAAAGGCTTCGGCAACTTCTCTTTCGCTTTGGCTAAGAAGTATAATACGCTTAGCTTATGAGACTGCTGGCCAGCAGCCTCCTGAAAGGATTACAGCTCATTCTACTAGAGCTGTGGCTTCCACATGGGCTTTTAAAAATGAGGCTTCTGTTGAACAGATTTGCAAGGCAGCGACTTGGTCTTCGCTTCTTACTTTTTCAAAGTTCTATAAATTTGATACTATTGCTTCTTCGGAGGCTATTTTTGGGAGAGGCAGTGGTAACTTCCGTTTAAGTTCCTGCCTTGTCCCTCCCTTCATCCGTGTACTTTAGCTTTGGTATTGGTATCCCACAAGTAATGGATGATCCGTGGACTGGATACACCTTACAAGAGAAAACATAATTTATGCTTACCTGATAAATTTATTTCTCTTGTGGTGTATCCAGTCCACGGCCCGCCCTGTCATTTTAAGGCAGGTATATTTTATTTTTAAACTACAGTAACCACTGCACCCTATGGTTTCTCCTTTCTCTTGCTTGTCTTCGGTCGAATGACTGGAGGTGGCAGTTGGGGGAGGAGCTATATAGACAGCTCTGCTGTGGGTGATCCTCTTGCAGCTTCCTGTTGGGAATGAGAATATCCCACAAGTAATGGATGATCCGTGGACTGGATACACCACAAGAGAAATAAATTTATCAGGTAAGCATAAATTATGTTTTTAAGAGGTAATAATATTTATACATTAAAAAATATAAAGCTAAAACTTTTAACCCTTTCATGACAGGGTCATAATGTCTACATCGGAACAACGTTCCGATTTAGACAAATTGAAATCCTGCGATCGTGCACGCGGTCGCAAGATTTAAATTATGGGTTGGGTAAGGGGGCGTCCCTATGAAGCTAGTCAAGCTCACAAGACCCCGATCACATCCAGAAAGCGCTGTTGGCTTCAGGACAGCCAAACGGCTATGATGTTGATTCTGTCCTAACGGCGCTAAAGCCCAGTGCCGGCTGGACGGAATACAAGGCAATAATGGCGCTAAAAGTTTAATTTTATTATATGCAGCTTTACAGTCATTTAACATTTTACATTTTTTTTTTTTACTAGTATTTTCTTATTTTTAAAAATAAAAAAGTAATAGATGAAGCAATTTATAACAAACATTCAAATCTGTAGGTCTGTTACTTTAGAAATTAGTGTAAAATATTTAATTTTAGGCTTTTCCAAAGTTTGGATTTATATTAAAAAAAAGTTAGAGCAAAATGGTTTGTGTACCTGTATGTAAGTATATATTATATGTATGGAAATAAATGTTATATATCTGCTGCGGGCTTCTTTTAAATACAAAAAGTAACAGTGACTAATTACAAAAACTCAGTTGTAGAGTACAGCAATTTATATGTGTAGAATAAAATAGTCAGAAGAAATATAATTTATGCCAGAAAGATTAGAAAAAGAAACATTAGATTATACAGTTAGTGACCAAACAATAATAGGGTTACATTATTAATATTGAAATACTCAGCATTGTATCTCACATGTATCTAATAAAATGTTAATATTATACATCTGTTTGCAACTAAGTTCTGTTAAAATAACAATTTCCATCAATAAAAACATAATATAATGCTGTATCCTGAGATATTTTAGGACACAACAAAAACATCTCTCACATTTAAATAAACAGTTTGTTTCCTCCTTACTTATCCATATGATAATCACACCCTGAGGGAGAGGCAGGGACTCTGTATTCATGTGACACCAGAGGGGACAATAGACATCTATATGAGAACAAAAGTCCAGGTGTGACCCTCTCATTGTCTCCCAACTGACAAGTTGTACTCATGTGAGTCACACAGAGAAAGGTGACACTCCCACATTAGTATAAATATCTGTGTGACACTCAGTGATATCACAGGAGGAACCAGAGAGACTTCATACTTACAGAGCTTCTGCTAAACGGTAATATGCAAACCCTGACATCAATCTTTATTAACAGCCTCACACTGTTGTGTTTTATATAATGATGAGAAAATATTGTTCTGTATTTTGTTATAATAAAGATAAAATATTTCACTTCATATAAGAAACTGAGTTTATATAAAAAAAACTCAACTGTACTTATTTAATTTGTTTTCTATATTTTTCATGCTGTGTTAATGAATTTAACATTAAGTTCTTTCATTTAAAAAGCCTAATTTAATTCATAATGATTGTAGCAGAACCAAACCATATTTGAAGCTTGAGGAACTGTGTCCAATAATACATTTGTGGGGTTGTTCCTTTTATCCAATGAGCAACAGATTCTTAAGTATCAGCCAACCAGAATCCTGTATTTCCCTATAGGTTTATAACTATATAACGGTAGAGCCCAGATAAACCATTTTCATTTAATATTAGTCTGAAGCTGCTATTTGCTCCAGTAATAAATATCACTCAGCTTATGGCCCTGTTGTATCAGTCTCATCACATATACTGATCTAATCATAAATATCTTGTGATCTGCATATTATTTTATTTCTAATGAGGTTATTTTATAATACATTTCTTATTTCTATTAGCTGCACCTGTTTATCATCAGAACGTTTATCCCACTGATCTGTGACTGATTCTTGTTGTTAGTAAAGACCTTAGTAAGTGTATTCTGCACCTTCAGCTGCTGCTGTTTATGTCACATGATCACAGACTTAAAGGGACTGTGTCTTGTACATTTGGTTTCCCCTTAAAATAACAAGAAACCCCAAATGGTTTTTCATTATTTAATTAGAACATATAATTTTTAACAACTTTCCAACTGACTTCTATTATGATATTTGCTTCATTCTCTAGATATCCTTTATTGAAGCAGCAGCAATGCACTACTGGGAGCTAGCTGAGCTGATAAGGTGAGCCAATGACAAGAGGCTTGTATGTGCCACTTATCAGCAGCTAGCGCACCATAGTGCATTATAAGCTTTGTCACAAAGGTCCCCAAGGGAATAAAGCAGATTTGATAATAGAAGGAAATTAGAAAGTTGTTTAAATTTGAATAATAAAAGTGTAATTGTGACTTTGCTGTCCCTTTAATGTGTTTCTAATGACTTGTTTTACCGGTGTATAAAATAGTATAAAGTGTATGGGAAATTTCACCTTTAGCTTTATTTTTATGTAAAATAACTGTTTGCTGTTTGTAATTTATTGTCATTATTAAATTGTACACAGCCTTTTAAATGACCTGAGGCTCCGGCTCCTACTTAGCATATGCAAGAGTTCACATTATATAACAATATGAGTCTGTTATTGGCTGATAGCTGTCACATGGTACAGGTGCAGAGCTACATTTATCAGAAAACAATCTATTGCTCTTTTTAAATTCATAGTAAGTTTTATTGCATTGTATTTTTATTATGCATCTGTGGTTTTGTAATTCTATATTTTATGGTCATTTTAAATGGACTGAATTTGCCAAAAGAACATCTCATTTTATTATCACTCTATGTAAACACAAATTCTTTATTTTCTTAACTCTATTCAAGATAACAATTGAAATTAATATTTTAGTGCCTATCTCTCCCACACGTGATTTAAGACAACTCAGTATTGACCAAGAGAAGTTAAAAGACTGGGGGTGGAGCACATGACAAAATGTCTGACAGTGAGAATTAGTAGGAAGTACAATACCAATACTGCAGTATGCAATTTAACTTATATTTAAACAACTGATATTTAACATTTATTTCAGGAGAAAATATTGTTTCATATAAATGATAGAAAATAAAGATTATAATATATTTGTAAAGTTGTGATAGGGCCCCACTTAAATAGATTTTCTACCATTATGTTGTATAGATCTGGGAAGATTCATATTTAAAGGGCAATTATAACACACACCGAGATAACTGTACTAAATACTTGTGCTGAATCAATAGCACATATGTAATAACCTAATCAGCTGATCTGTATCACATGAATTGTTATGTGTGCCTTTAAAGGGAGAGTAAACACCAGAATTCTTTGTTGTTTAAAAAGATAGATAATCCCTTTATTACCCATTCCCCAGTTTAGCACAACCAACACAGTTATAATAATACGTTTTACCTCTGTTATTACCTTTTATCTAAGCCTCTGCAGACTGCCCCCTTATTTCAGTCCATTTGACAGACTTGCATTTTAGCCAATCAGTGCTCACTCCTCTGTAAATTCATGTGCGTGAGCTCAATGTTATCTATGGGAAACACATGAACTAATGCCCTCTATTGGTGAAAAACTGTCAAAATGCTTTCAGATTAGAGGCGGCCTTCAAGGTCTAAGAAATTAGCATATGAACCTCCTAGGTTTAGCTTTCAACTAAGAATACCAAGAGAACAAAGCAAAATTGGTGATAAAAGTAAATTGGAAAGTTGTTTAAAATGACATGCCCTATTTGAATCATGAAACTTTTTTTGACTCACTTGTCCCTTTAATTATACCATACGTACAGTTAATCAGAACCATTATTTATTATCTCTTTAAACCATTTAATATACTTTTTACAGACACGGCCAGAGCACTGAGAGATATCAGGTATTGATGTAACTGGAGTGAATAAGGGAACCTTCTTCATGAGCACAGACATTGGAGCCTGTTATCATCATGAACTCATATGTGTTAGGTGAGTAAAATAGATATTATGCTGACTTTAACCCCTTAAGGACCACAGACCTTTTCCATTTTCTGACCGTTTGGGACCAGGGCTATTTGTACATTTCTGCAGTGTTTGTGTAATTTTCCTCTTACTCATTTACTATACCCACTACCCGCACATATTATATATCTTTTTTCTCGCCATTAAATGGACGTTCGAAAGATACCATTATTTTCATCATATCACATAATTTACACATCTACAACCACCAAGAAACACCCATGCTAAATAGTTTTTAAATTTTGTCCTGAGTTTAGAAATACCCAATGTTTACATGTTTTTTTGCTTTTTTTGCAAGTTATAGGGCAATAAGTACAAGTAGCACTTTGATATTTCCAAATAATTTTTTTGCTAAATTAGCGATAGTTACATTGGAACACTGATATCTGTCAGGAATCCCTGAATATTCCTTGTCATGTATATATATATATATATATATATATATATATTTTTTAGAAGACAACCCGAAGTATTGATTTAGGCCCATTTTGGTATATTTCATGCCACCATTTCACCACCAAATGCGATCAAATAAAAAAAATAGTTCACTCTTTCACAAACTTTAGGTTTCTCACTGAAATTATTTACAAACAGCTATAGCGTAGTGTAGTAGACAACCCAAAAGTATTGATCTAGGCCACCATTTCACCGCCAAATGCGATCAAATAAAAAAAAGTAAATTTTTTCACAATTTTAGGTTTCTCACTGAAATTTACAAACAGCTTGCTCAATTATTTCACAAATTGTTGTAAAAGCTTCTCTGGGATCCCCTTTGTTCAGGAATAGCAGACAAATGGCTTTGGCGTTGTTTTTTGGTAATTAGAAGGCCGCTAAATGCCGCTGAGCACCACACGTCTATTATACCCAGCAGTGAAGAGGTTAATTAGGGAGCTTGTTAATTTCTTTCATGCAATTGACAAGAGTCCATGAGCTAGTGATGTATGGGATATACAATCCTACCAGGAGGGGTAAAGTTTCCCAAACCTCAAAATGCCTATATAACACCCCTCACCACACCCACAATTCAGTTTTACAAACTTTGCCTCCCTATGGAGGTGGTGAAGTAAGTTTGTGCTTTATTTTCTTCTGTGATATGCACTTCTCAGCATTTTGAAGCCCGTTTCCTCTCAGAGTATAGTGAATGTCAGAGGGATGTGAAGAGAGTTTCGCCTATTGATTTTATGGTTTTCCTCATGGGAAATCTTTTCAAAGGTTCTCTGTTATCGGTCGTAGAGATTCATCTCCTACCTCCCTTTTCAGATTGACGATATACTCTCATATTCCATTAACTCTACTGTTACTGTTTCAGTACTGGTTTGGCTATATTTGGATGGGTGTCTTTCGGTAAGTATGTTTTCATTACTTAAGACACTCTCAACTATGGTTTGGCACTTTATGTATTTAATATAAAGTTCTAATTATATGTATTGTACTTATATTTGCCATGAGTCAGGTTTATGTATATTTCCTTTCGCAGACTATCAGTTTCAAAAATGGGAAAAAACATAATTAGGAAAATATTTTTCTTACCTGGGGTATAGTCTTTTTTTCGAATTGACTGCTTTTTCCTTAAATTTCACGGGCAAAATTAGGCTTGAGAGGTTGCAAAATGCTGATATTTATTGCATCATCTTTGGTGTGAAGGTAGTCCGGTGACGCAAATTTGTCATTTCCGGCGTCCTTGTTGACGCTGAGTTTCTTTGCACTAGGTTGCGTCTGCAGTGAGGCAAATGCGTCATTTCCAGATGTTGTTAGCTCCAAAAAATGTTGTTTTGCGTTGTGCGTCATACTTGGCGCCAAATAATTTAATTATTTAAACCCCACTTCCTATATGCCTCTTGCCCTTTTTTATGCTCAGAGGGCTATGCTGTTTGCATTTTTTCCCCTGAAACTGCCATATAAGGAAATTGATAATTCTGCTTCATATGTTGTTTTTTTCTCTTACATTTGCAAGATGCCTCAATCTGATCCTGTCTTACAAACCACTGTTGGAACCCTGCTGCCTGATAACAGTTCTACCAAAACTAAGTGTATCTGTTGTAAACTTGTGGAGATTATATCTCCAGCTGTGGTATGTAATAGTTGTCATGATAAGCTTTTACATGCAGAGAATGTATCCATCAGTTCTAGTACTATGCAAGTTGTTCCTTCAACATCTAATGTACATGATATCCCTGTGAATATAAAAGATTTTTTTTGCTGATGTGATTCAGAAGGCTTTGTCTGCCATTCCGCCTTCTAATAAACATAAAAGGTCTTTTAAAACTTCTCATAAAGTTGATGAAATTTCAAATGACCGACAACATACTGAATTATCCTCCTCTGATGAGGATCTATCTGATTCAGAAGATCCTACCATAAATATTGACACTGACAAATATACTTATCTATTTAAAATGGAATATATTCCTTCCTTGTTAAAAGAAGTGTTGATTAATATGGATATTGAGGAAACTAGTCCTCTTGATAGTAAAACTAGTAAGCGTTTAAATTCTGTTTATAAACCTCATGTGGTTACTCCTGAGGTTTTTCCAGTTCCTGATGCTATTTCTGATATGATTTCAAAGGAATGGAATAGGCCTGGTACTTCTTTTATTCCTTCTTCAAGGTTTAAAATATTGTATCCTTGGCCAGCAGTTAGGTTGGAGTTTTGGGAAAAGATCCCAAAAGTTGATGCGGCTATTTCTACTCTTGCTAAACTTACTACTCTTCCTATGAAAGATAGTACTTCCTTTAAGGACACTTTAGATAGGAAACTTGAATCTTATCTAAGGAAAACTTATTTATATTCTGGCTATCTTCTCAGGCCTGCCATTTCTATGGCTGATGTTGTAGCTGTATCAAATTTTTGGTTGGAAAGTTTAGCGCAACAGGAAATGGATCCTGATTTGTCTAGCATTGTTTGCTTGCTTCAACATGCTAATCATTTTATCTGTGATGCCATTTTTGATATCATCAAAATTGAAGTTAAATCTATGTCTTTAGCTATTTTAGCTAGAAGAGCTTTGTGGCTCAAATATAGGAATGCTGACATGGTATGTAAGTTTAGATTCCTATCTCTTTCTTTCCAAGGTAATAATTTATTTGGTTCTTAGTTGGATTAGATTATTTCAACTGTCACTTTGGGGAAGGGAGTTTTTTGCTTCAGGATAAAAGACTTAAGGGTAAATCTAAAGCTTCTAACCATTTTCGTTCCTTTCGACAAAATAAGGAACAGAAACCCATTCCTTCCCCGAAAGAATCTGGTTCCAATTGGAAACCTTCTTCGAGTTGGAATAAATCCAAGCCATTTAAGAAACCAAAGCCAGCCCCCAAGTCTGCATGAAGGTGTGGCCCTCATTCCATTTCAGCTGGTGGGGGACAGATTAAGATTTTTCCAAAGCATTTGGGCAGATACTGTCCAAAATCAATGGATTTAGAGTATTGTCTCTCAAGGGTATTTAATAGGATTCAGAGTAAGACCTCCTGTGAAAAGATTTTTTCTCTCACACATCCCAACAAATCCAGTGAAGACTCAGGCTTTTCTGAAGTGTGTTTCAGATTTGGAGCTTTCAGGGGTAATTGTACGAGTTCTGTTTCAGGAACAGGGTCTGGGGTATTATTCAAAACTATTTATTGTCCGAAAGAAAGAAAAATCATTCAGGCCAGTTCTGAATCTGAAAATTTTGAATCGTTTTGTAAGAGTTCCAACTTTTAAAATGGTGGCTATAAGGACTATTCTGCCGTTTGTTCAGCAAGGTTATTATATGACTATATATGTCCATGATAGACTTACAGGATGCATATCTTCATATTCCGATTCATCCAGACCATTATCAGTTTCTGAGATTCTCTTTTCAAGACAAGCATTACCAATTTGTCGCTCTTCCATTTGGCCTAGCGACAGCTCCAAGAATTTTTACAAAGGTTCTCAGTTCTCTACTCTCTGAAATCAGAACAGAGTATGGCGGTGTTTCCTTATTTGGACGATATCTTGGTACTAGTTCAGGCTTTACATTCTGCCGAATCTCACACTAATCAACTAGTGTTGTTTCTTCAAAGACTTAGTTGGAGGATCATTTTACCAAAGAGCTCCTTGATTCCTTAGGTTTCCAGATTGATTCAGTGTCCATGACTCTAAGAGACAAGAGACGAATAAAATTAGTTTCAGCTTGTCAGAACCTTCATTCTCAATCATTCCCTTCAGTAGCTATGGGCATGGAAGTTTTAGGTCTCATGACTGCAGCATTGGATGCTATCCCCTTTGCTCGTTTTCAAATGAGACCTCTCCAGCTTTGTATGCTGAATCAAAGGTGCAGGGATTATACAAATATATCACAATTAATATCCTTAAATCCCAATGTTCGACTCTCTCTGACTTGGTGGTTAGATCACCATTGTATAGTTCAAGGGGCTTCTTTTGTTTGTCCAACCTGGACTGTGATCACAACAGATGCAAGTCTTTCAGGTTGGGGCGCTGTCTGGGAATCACTGACAGCACAAGGGGTTTGGAAATCTCTAAAGGCGATGTTACCAATCAATATTTTAGAACTCTGTGCTATTTTCAGGGCTCTTCAGGTTTGGCCTCTGTTGAAGAGAGAACCGTTCATTTGTTTTCAGACAGACAATATCACAACTGTGGCATATGTCAATCATCAGGGTGGGACTCACAGTCCCCTAGCTATGAAAGAAGTATCTTGGATACTTGGAATCCAGCTCTTGTCTAATTTCTGCGGTTCATATCCCAGGTGTAGACAATTGGGAAGCATATTATCTCAGACGTCAGACTTTATATCCGGGGGAGTGGTCACCCCATCCAGATGTGTTTTTTTCAGATTGTTCAAATGTGGGGTCTTCCAGAAATAGATCTGATGGCTTCACATCTAAACAAGAAACTTCCCAGGTACCTGTCCAGGGATCCTCAGGCAGAGTCGGTGGATGCGTTAGCAGTTGCTTGATTTTACCAACCTGTTTATATCTTTCCGCCTCTAGTTCTCCTTCCAAGAGTGATCTCCAAGATCATTATGGAATGATCTTTTGTATTTCTGGTAGCACCAGCATGGCCTCACAGGTTCTGTTATGCGGATCTTGTACGGATGTCCAGTTGCCAACCTTGGCCACTTCCTTTAAGACCAGACCTTCTGTCTCAAAGGCCATTTTTCCATCAGGATCTCAAATCATTAAATTTGAAGGTATGGAAATTGAACACTTAGTGCTTAGTCATAAAGGTTTCTCTAACTCAGTGATTAATACTATGTTACAGGCTCGTAAATCTGTCACTAGGAAGATTTATTATTGAGTCTGGAAGACTTATATTTCATGGTGTTCTTCTCATAAATTCTCCTGGCATTCTTTTAGAATTCCTAGAATTTTACAGTTTCTTCAGGATGGTCTGGATAAAGGTTTGTCTGCAAGTTCCTTGAAGGGACAAATATCTGCTCTTTCTATTTTGTTTCAAAGAAAGATTGCTAAGCTTCCCGATATTCACTGTTTTGTACAGGCTTTGGTCCGTATCTAGCCTGTCATTAAATCAATCTCTCCTCCTTGGAGTCTTAATTTGGTTTTGAAGGCTTTACAGGCTCCTCCTTTTGAGCCTATGCATTCCTTGGATATTAAACTACTTTTTTGGAAAGTGTTGCTCCTTTTGGCGATCTCTTCTGCTAGAAGAGTTTCAGAATTAACTGCTCTTTCTTGTAAGTCTCCTTTTCTGATTTTTCATCAGGATAAGGTTGTTTTACGGACTTCATTTAAATTTCTACCTAAGGTTGTGAATTCTAACAACATTAATAGGGAAATTGTTGTCCCCTCTTTGTGTCTTAATCCTAAGAATTCTTTTGAGAGATCCTTACATTCTCTGGATGTTGTAAGAGCTTTGAAATATTATGTTGAAGCTACTAAAGATTTCAGGAAGACTTCTAGTCTATTTGTTGTCTTTTCTGGTTCTAGGACAGGTCAGAAAGCTTCTGCCATCTCCTTGGCATCTTGGTTAAAGCTTTTGATTCATCAGGCTTATTTGGAGTCGGGTCAGTCTCCACCTCAGAGAATCACAGCTCATTCTACTAGATCAGTCTCCACTTTGTGGGCTTTTAAGAATGAAGCTTCAGTTGATCAGATTTGCAAAGCAGCAACTTGGTCTTCTTTGCATACATTTTCTATATTCTACCGTTTTGATGTATTTGACTCTTCGGAAACAGTTTTTGGTAGAAAAGTTCTTCAGGCAGCTGTTTCAGTTTGATTCCTCTGCTTATATTTTAAGTTTTTTCTTTGCATTTATGAGAAAAACATATTCTTTTGGGTGTGGATTTAATTTTTTCACCGGAAAATGGCTGTTATTATTTTTATCCCTCCCTCTCTAGTGACTCTTCTGTGGAGTCCCACGTCTTGGGTATTACTATCCCATATGTCAGTAGCTCATGGACTCTTGCCAATTACATGAAAGAAAACATAATTTATGTAAGAACTTACCTGATAAATTCATTTCTTTCATATTGGCAAGAGTCCATGAAACCTACCCTTTTTATGGTGGTTATGATTTTTTTGTATGAAGCACAATTATATTTCCAGTTCCTTTTTTGATGCTTTTTACTCCTTTCTTTATCATCCCACTACTTGGCTATTCATTAAACTGAATTGTGGGTATGGTGAGGGGTGTATATATAGGCATTTTGAGGTTTGGGAAACTTTGCCCCTCCTGGTAGAATTGTATATCCCATACATCACTAGCTCATGGACTCTTGCCAATATGAAATAAATTAATTTATCAGGTAAGTTCTTACATAAATTATGGTTTTAGCTTTAGTGTAGTAGACAACCTAAAGTATTGATATAGGCCACCATTTCACTGCCAAATGCAATGAAATAAAAAAAAACATTACATTTTTCACAATTTAAGGTTTCTCATTGAAATTATTTACAAACAGCTTGTGCAACTATGGCACAAATGGTTGTAAAAGCTTCTCTGAGATCCCCTTTGTTGAGAAATAGAAGACATATATGGCTTTGGCGTTGCTTTTTGGACATTAGAAGGCTGCTAAATGCTGCTGCGCACCACACTTATTTTATGCTCAGCAGTAAAGACGTTAATTAGGTAGCTTGTAGGAAGCTTGCACACCCCACCCGATCCTTCCCAAACAGCTCTCTTCCCTCTCCCCCACCCCACAATTGTCCCTCCCCCACCCCACAGCTGTCTGCCAGTACCCAGTTTGCCATAAAATTTGTTTTTTTTTTTTTTTTTAATATTTTTCTGTAGGGTAGCCGCCCCCCTCAATAACCAACCCCCCTCCCAGATCCCTTAGATAAAAATTCCCCCCTCCTCTCTCCCACCTAACCTAAAAAAATTGTACCATAGTGTAGCATTCCCACCCGCCCTGTGCATATGATCCTGCCCCCTCTGATGCACATCACCCATTGATGGCCACCCACCCGCCTCCCTGCAACTGTTCCCACCCACCAACGATTGTGACCATTGGTGGACGATGCAGAGAGGGCCACAGAGTGACTCTCTCTGCATCGGATGGATAAAAAATGTTATTGCAGGATGCCTCAATATCGAGGCATCACTGTGATAACATGAAAGTGGCTGGAAGTGTTCCCCACCCCAGAACCACCACTGATTTGTGTGCTTAATTTTACAGTGAGTATTATTAAACTAATAAAGTTTTTCACATATATCATTATATAAATAGAACAAAAACAGACGAAAGCTAAAGATTTTCATAAGGTCACTGCTTCTTACCCTCTCAAAACATCTCACACTGATTATTTATCTGTGATGATTAAGATTTCATGTTCTCACCCAAGGGAGTATCACTTATTGAATACGATGATTTCCCTAATGGGGGTCTATTTCATAGGTTCTCTGTTATCAGTCGTAGAGATTCATCTCCTACCTCCCTTTTCAGATCGACGATATACTCTCATATACCATTACCTCTACTGATAACTGTTTCAGTACTGGTTTGGCTATCTTGCTATATGTGGATGGGTGTCTTTGGTAAGTATGTTTTTATTTCTTAAGACACCTCAGCTATGGTTTGGCACTTTATGCATTTATATAAAGTTCTAAATATATGTATTGTACTTATATTTGCCATGAGTCAGGTTCATGTATTTCCTTTTGCAGATTGTCAGTTTCATATTTGGGAAAGTTAATATTGAGAAATATTTTCTTACCTGGGGTTTAGTCTTTTTTTTCAATTGACTACTTGTTTTAAATTGCAGGCTGTCTTAGGCTCACGGGAAATGCTACACTTTATTGCGTCATTCTTGGCGCAAGAATTTTTGGCACGAAAAGGCATGTCCGTTGACGCTAGTTCGTCATTTCCGGTGTCGTAGTTGACGCATGGGTTCACACAGGGTTGCGTCGTTAGTGGCACGAGTGTGTCATTTCCGGACACCAACCGAAATTTTCATTTACGTTGTGCGTCATACTTGGCGCCAAACTTTTTTTCATTATTTATTGCCCCATTGCTTTTCCCTTTTGCCTTTTTCTATGTCAGAGGGCTATGCTATTTGTATTTTTTCCCATTCCTGAAACTGTCATATAAGGAAATTGATAATTTTGCTTTATATTTTGTTTTTTCTTTTACATTCTGCAAGATGTCTCAATCTGATACTGCCTCAGAACTATCTGCTGGAACTTTGCTGCATGACATCGGTTCTACCAAAGCTAAGTGCATTTGTTGTAAAATTGTGGAGATTATATCTCCTAATGTCATTTGTATTAGTTGTCATGATAAACGTTTACATGTAGATAAAGTGTCCATCTGAAATAGAACATTGCCGGTTGCAGTTCCTTCAACTTCTAATGTACATGATATACCTATGAATTTTAAAGAATTTGTTACTGATTCTATTCAGAAGGCTTTGTCTGCATTTCCACCTTCTAATAAGCGTACTTTTAAAACTTCTCATTCAAATGACCGACAACATAATGAATTATCCACCTCTGATGAGGATCTATCTGATTCAGAAGATCCTTCCTCAGACGTTGACACTGACAAATCTACTTATTTATTTAAAATAGAGTGTATGCGTTCTTTGTTAAAAGAAGTGTTAATTACTTTGGATATTGAGGAAGCTAGTCCTCTTGATATTAAAACTAGTAAACGTTTAAATGCTGTTTTTAAACCTACTGTGGTTACTCCAGAGGTTTTTCCTATTCCTGATGCTATTTCTGACATGATTTCTAAGGAATGGAATAAGCCAGGTACTCCTTTTAATCCTTCTGCAAGGTTTAAAAAATTGTATCCTTTACCAGCGATTGCAATAGAGTTTTGGGAAAAGATCCACAAGGTTGATGGGGCTATTTCTACTCTTGCTAAACTAACTACTATTCCTATGGAAGACAGGACTTCCTTTAAAGATCCTTTGGATAGGAAGCTTGAATCTTATCTAAGGAAAGCCTATTTATATTCAGGTCATCTTCTTAGGTCTGCAATTACTTTGGCTGATGTTGCAGCTGCTTCAACTTTTTGGTTGGAGAATTTAGCACAACAAGAATTGGATTCTGACATATCTAGCATTGTTCGCTTACTACAACATGCTAATCATTTTATTTGTGATGCCCTTTTTTTATATTATCAAAATTGATGTTAGATCCATGTTTTTAGCTATTTTAGCTAGAAGAGCTTTATGGCTTAAATCTTGGAATGCTGATATGACATCTAAGTCTAGATTACTATCTCTTTCTTTCCAAGGTAATAATTTATTTGGTTCTCAGTTGGATTCTATTATTTCAACTGTTACTGGGGGGAAAAGAGTTTTTTTGCCTCAGGATAAAAAACCTAAGGGTAAATCTAAGGCTTCTAATTGTTTTCGTTCCATTTGTCAAAATAAGGAACAAAAACCTAATCCTTCCCCCAAGGAATCTGTGTCCAATTGGAAGCCTTCCTCAAATTGGAATAAATCCAAGCCTTTCAAGAAACCAAAATCAGCCCCTAAATCTGCATGAAGGTGCGGCCCTCATTCCAGCACAGCTGGTAGGGGGCAGATTAAGGTTTTTTAAGGATGTTTGGATAAATTCTGTCCAAAATCAATGGATTCAGAGCATTGTCTCTCAGGGGTACTGAATAGGATTCAGAGTAAGACCTCCTGTGAGAAGATTTTTTTCTCTCACGCATCCCAGTGAATCCAGTAAAAGCTCAGGCTTTCCAGAAGTGTGTTTCAGATCTGGAGGTTTCAGGGGTAATCTTGCCGGTTCCTTTTCAGGAACAAGGCCTGGGGTTTTATTCAAATCTATTCATTGTCCCAAAGAAAGAAAATTCATTCAGACCAGTTCTGGATCTGAAAATTTTGAATCGTTATGTAAGAGTACCAACTTTCAAGATGGCCACTATAAGGACTATTCTGCCTTTTGTTCAGCAAAGACATATGTCTACAATAGACTTGCAGGATGCTTACCTTCATATTCTGATTCATCCAGAACATTATCAGTTCCTGAGATTCTCTTTTCTAGACAAGCATTACCAATTTGTTGCTCTTCCATTTGGCCTAGCAACAGCTCCAATAATCATTTCAAAGGTTCTGGGTGCCCTACTCTCTGTAATCAGAGAACAGGGTATTGCTGTGTTTCCTTATTTGGACGATATCTTGGTACTAGCTCAGTCTTTACGTTCTGCAGAATCTCACACGAATCAACTTGTGTTGTTTCTTCAAAAACCTGGTTGGAGGATCAATTTACCAAAAAGTTATTCGATTCCTCAGACAAGGGTCACCTTTTTAAGTTTCCAGATAGATTCAGTGTCCATGCTGTCTCTAACAGCCGGGATTATACAAAGATATCACAATTAATATCCTTAAATCCCAATGTTCGACACTCTCTGACGTGGTAGTTAAATCACCAGCGTTTAGTTTAAGGGGCCTCTTTTTTTCGGCCAACCTGGACTCTGATCACAACAGATGTGAGTCTTTCAGGTTGGGGCGCTGTCTGGGGATCTCTGACAGCACAAGGGGTTTGGAAATCTCAAAAGGCGAGATTACCAATCAATATTTTAGAACTCTGTGCAATTCTCAGAGCTCTTCAGTTTTGGCCTCTGTTCAAGAGAGAACCGTTCATTTGTTTTCAGACAGACAATATCACAACGGTGGCATATGTCAATCATCAGGGTGGGACTCACAGTCCCCTAGCTATGAAAGAAGTATCTCGGATACTTGTTTGGGCGGAATCCAGCTCTTGTCTAATTTCTGCGGTTCATATCCCAGGTGTAGACAATTGGGAGGCAGATTTTCTCAGCCGTCAGACTTTACATCCAGGGGAGTGGTCTCTCCATCCGGATGTGTTTTCTCAGATTGTTCAGATGTGGGGTCTTCCAGAAATAGATCTGATGGTTTCTCATCCAAACAAGAAACTTCCCAGATACCTGTCCAGGTCCAGGGATTCTCAGGTGGAAGCAATGGATTCGCTGACACTTCCTTGGTGTTATCATCCTGCTTATATCTTCCCGCCTCTAGTTCTTCTTCCGAGAGTGATCTCCAAGATCATCATGGAACAATCATTTGTGTTGCTGGTGGCTCCAGCATGGCCCCACAGGTTTTGGTATGTGGATCTTGTTCGGATGTCCAGTTGCCAACCTTGGCCACTTCCGTTAAGGCCGGACATACTGTCTCAAGGTCCGTTTTTCCATCAGGATCTCAAATAATTAAATTTGAAGGTATGGAAATTGAACGCTTAGTATTAAGTCATAGAGGTTTACAAGCTCATAAATCTGTCTCTAGGAAGATTTATTATCAAGTTTGGAAGACTTACATTTCATGGTGTTCTTCTCATAAATTCTCTTGGCATTCTTTTAGAATTCCTAGAATTTTACAGTTTCTCCAGGATGGTTTGGATAGGGGTTTGTCTGCAAGTTCCTTGAAGGGACAAATCTCTGCTCTTTCTGTTTTATTTCACAGAAAGATTGCTAATCTTCCGGATATTCACTGTTTTATACATGCTTTAGTTTGTATTAAGCCTGTGATTAAATCAATTTCTCCTCCTTGGAGTCTTAATTTGGTTTTGAAGGTGTTACAGGCTCTTCCTTTTGAGCCTATACATTCTTTGGATATTAAACTACTTTCTTGGAAAGTGTTGTTCCTTTTGGCTATCTCTTCTGCTAGAAGAGTTTCTGAGCTATCTGCTCTTTCTTGTGAATCTCCTTTTCAGATTTTTCATCAGGATAAGGCAGTTTTGCGGACTTCATTTGAATTTTTACCTAAGGTTGTGAATTCTAACAACATTAGTAGAGAAATTGTTGTCCCTTCCTTGTGTCCTAATCCTAAGAATTCTTTGGAAAAATCCTTACATTCTTTGGATGTGGCAAGAGCTTTGAAATATTATGTTGAAACTACTAAAGATTTCAGGAAGACTTCTAGTCTATTTGTTATATTTTCTGGTCCTAGGAAAGGTCAGAAGGCCTCTGCTATTTCCTTGGCCTCTTGGTTAAAGCTTTTGATTCATCCAGATTATTTGGAGTCGGGTCAAGCCCCGCCTCAGAGAATTACAGCTCATTCTACTAGGTCAGTCTCCACTTTGTGGGCTTTTAAGAATGAAGCTTCAGTTGATTAGATTTGCAAAGCAGCGACTTGGTCCTCTTTGCATACATTTACTAAATTCTACCGTTTTGATGTATTTGCTTCTTCTGAAGCAGTTTTTGGTAGAAAGGTTCTTCAGGCAGCTGTTTCAGTTTGATTCTTCTGCTGCTGTTTTAAGTTTTTTTCTTCATAAGAATAACTTATATTTGGGTTGTGGATTATTTTATCAGCATTTGGCTGTTGTTTATTTTTATCCCTCCCTCTCTAGTGACTCTTGCGTAGAGTTCCACATCTTGGTTATTTGATATCCCATACCTCACTAGCTCATGGACTCTTGCCAATTACATGAAAGAAAACATAATTGTAAGAACTTACCTGATAAATTCATTTCTTTCATATTGGCAAGAGTTCATGAGGCCCACCCTTTTTATGGTGGTTATGATTTTTTTTGTATAAAGCACAATTATTCCAAATTCCTTTGTTGATGCTTTTTATTCCTTTCTTTATCACCCCACTACTTGGCTATTTGTTAAACTGAATTGTGGGTGTGGTGAGGGGTGTATTTATAGGCATTTTGAGGTTTGGGAAACTTTGCCCCTCCTGGTAGGATTGTATATCCCATACGTCACTAGCTCATGGACTCTTGCCAATATGAAAGAAATGAATTTATCAGGTAAGTTCTTACATAAATTATGTTTTTCATCAGTTATTTAGGTTGCTATGATGTAGTAATGTTTACATTCTATGTCATGCTTTTTTAATTTGTGATTTACAGGTAAATAAATCTAAAAATAGAAAACTGAAGATATTTTTGAGTATAAAACATAATCTTTTTTTATTTAAATGTATTATATTATAAATGAATAAACATTCTTATTTTTCTTCCATTTTTTTTCATGTAGACAAACACGTCAATAGTTCATATCTGTCCTTCACTACAGTCTTAGACACCAATGACTATTCACAAACATTGGGGATATCACAGCAGATATTTAGAGAAGATGGTGAATTGACCGGAACTGGTCTGCAATCACTATGTACAGAGAGTAATTTAGTCATCAAACAAGAGGACAACATTTATGCCTTATCTAGTGAAATTATTACCCCTGATGATAAACCACACACACTTACTGAGTTTTCAAAACATATTAAAGAAGGGAAAAGTCTACAGTCTAGCCAAATTATTCAAATAAAGGAGAAACCTTTTCAATGTACAGAGTGTGAGAAAAGCTTTAGATGGAAATCTCATCTACTAGAACACTACAAAATTCACACAGGTGAGAAACCACACACATGTACTGAGTGCGGCAAATGTTTTACACAAATGAATGATCTGAACACTCATGAAAGGAGTCACACAGGAAAAAAGCCTTTCACATGTACAGAGTGTGGAAAAAGTTTTATACAAATGAGTAGTCTGAAATATCATGAAAGGATTCACAAAGAAGAAAAGCCTTTCACGTGTTCAGAGTGTGGAAAACGTTTTACACAAAAGAGTGATCTGAAAAATCATGAAAGGATTCACACAGGAGAAAAGCCTTTCACATGTACAGAGTGTGGAAAAAAATTTACAGCAAAGAGTAATCTGAAAAAGCATGAAAGGATTCACACAGGAGAAAAGCCTTTCACATGTACTGAGTGCAGCAAATGTTTTACACGAATTCATCATCTGAAAACTCATGAAAGGATTCACACAGGAGAAAAGTCTTTCACATGTACAGAGTGTGGAAAAAGTTTTACAGAAAAGAGTACTCTGAAAACTCATGAAAGGATTCACACAGGAGAAAAGCCTTTCACATGTAGAGAGTGTGGAAAAAGTTTTACAGAAAAGAGTACTCTGAAAATTCATGTAAGGATTCACACAGAAGAAAAGCCGTTCACATGTACAGAGTGTGGAAAAAGTTTTACACAAATAAGTAGTTTGAAATCTCATGAAAGGATTCACACAGGAGAAAAGCCTTTCACGTGTACAGAGTGTGGAATAAGTTTTATACAAATGAGTAGTCTGAAATATCATGAAAGTATTCACACAGGAGAAAAGCCGTTCACATGTACAGAGTGTGGAAAAAGTTTTACACTAAAGAGTACTCTGAAAAATCATGAAAGGAGTCACACAGGAGAAAAGCCTTTCACATGTACAGAGTGTGGAAAACGTTTTACACATATGAGTACTTTGAAAACTCATGAAAGGATTCACAAGGGAAGAAACCTTTCACATGTTTAGAAAGTGGAAAAAAAGGTTTTTATTGAAATCAGGTATCACAGAACAGCAAATATTTACACACAAATAAATTTTATAAACGCAGTGTACAAACCTTTTACAATTATCTTAAAGAGGAGAAACTCTAAATGGAAGCATCAAAAAGGATCCTATTGTAAAAAATACTTTCTAAATCCCAGTTCTAAAAGCCCCAGATTGGAAGTTCTCTCCTGCTGTGCTTTGTTCCTCTATATATGTGCACCTCAGTTTCTCTCATATCAATGTGATAGAATCCAAACACCACACAGGAATATACAACTCTGTCGTCATACTGACCAGTTTATACAACCATTCACCACCAAAGCACCCCCAGTGTTGTTTATTAATATGCCAGTGTTAGGAGTTGTACTTTTGTTTTACATAGAGGAGAAAATAATTATATTTACAGAATAAAGGAGTCTTTATATGAATAGAGTGTTACAAAATTATATAAAAAAAGAACATCAGTCTCAAATGATTGACATCTGGGAGATATATTTAATGTGCACATCATGTGGATAAACCTTTTCTTATAGCAATAGATGGTTACCATTATACATGTTATTTACCAGAGGAATTACTGAGGGGATACTTGTGACGGATATCCCGGCTACCCCGACTGGGCAGCTCCGCCAAACGGGTCCTTCCTCTGCCTGGAACAGGCTGCTATGTAGCCCAGGAAAGTTGTTTTAGCTGGAGCCCACCCAAATAACTAGACATACTAGCATTCAGATGAAACAGGAACAGACTTTATTGGAAAACACACACTTCTTTCATAGACAAAGCTCATATTGCTAATACACTGGACAATCCCGCAATTTTCCCGCCATTCCCACCCCTCCAGACAGACCGGTGCCTCCATAGCAGCCATAGTCCCACAGAATCCCAGAACCCAGTGGTGACTGTTTCGGGGTGATCCTGGGGGAGCAGCAGCATTTGAAAGCTCTCAGTCCCCAGATGCCACAGTCTAAATAGCGGTGTCATTCGTTACTGGGGACCGGAGATACAGTCCGTTGAAGTTATGGGGTTTTCTCAGATTGTTCAGATGTGGGGTCTTCCAGAAATAGATCTGATGGCTTCTCATCTAAACAAGAAACTTCCCAGATACCTGTCCAGGTCCAGGGATTCTCAGGCAGAAGCAGTGGATGCGCTGACACTTCCTTGGTGTTATCAACCTGCTTATATCTTCCCGCCTCTAGTTCTTCTTCCGAGAGTGATCTCCAAGATCATCATGGAACAATCATTTGTGTTGCTGGTGGCTCCAGCATGGCCCCACAGGTTTTGGTATGCGGATCTTGTTCGGATGTCCAGTTTCCAACCTTGGCCACTTCCGTTAAGGCCAGACATACTGTCTCAAGGTCCGTTTTTCCATCAGGATCTCAAATCATTAAATTTGAAGGTATGGAAATTGAACGCTTAGTATTAAGTCATAGAGGTTTACAAGCTCATAAATCTATCTCTAGGAAGATTTATTATCAAGTTTGGAAGACTTACATTTCATGGTGTTCTTCTCATAAATTCTCTTGGCATTCTTTTAGAATTCCTAGAATTTTACAGTTTCTCCAGGATGGTTTGGATAGGGGATTGTTTGCAAGTTCCTTTGAAGGGACAAATTTCTGCTCTTTCTGTTTTATTTCACAGAAAGATTGCTAATCTTCCTTATATTCACTGTTTTATACAGGCTTTAGTTCGTATTAAGCCTGTGATTAAATCAATTTCTCCTCCTTGGAGTCTTAATTTGGTTTTGAAGGCGTTACAGGCTCCTCCTTTTGAGCCTATGCATTCTTTAGATATTAAACTACTTTCTTGGAAAGTGTTGTTCCTTTTGGCTATCTCTTCTGCTAGAAGAGTTTCTGAGCTATCTGCTCTTTCTTGGGAATCTCCTTTTCTGATTTTTCATCAGGATAAGGCAGTTTTGCGGACTTCATTTGAATTTTTACCTAAGGTTGTGAATTCTAACAACATTAGTAGAGAAATTGTTGTCCCTTCCTTGTGTCCTAATCCTAAGAATTCTTTGGAAAAATCCTTACATTCTTTGGATGTGGCAAGAGCTTTGAAATATTATGTTGAAACTACTAAAGATTTCAGGAAGACTTCTAGTCTATTTGTTATATTTTCTGGTCCTAGGAAAGGTCAGAAGGCCTCTGCTATTTCCTTGGCCTCTTGGTTAAAGCTTTTGATTCATCAAGCTTATTTGGAGTCGGTTCAAGCCCCTCCTCAGAGAATTACAGCTCATTCTCCTAGGTCAGTCTCCACTTTGTGGGCTTTAAAGAATGAAGCTTCAGTTGATTAGAGGCCATAGGCATAGTCCTGGAGGCCATCTAACAGGCAGTCTACCATTCTTTTGAAAGTGGTTGGAGCGTTCTTCATTCTAAACGGCATGACCTTAAACTGGTATAAGCTGAAAGGAGTGATGAAGGCGGACTTGGGGACAGATTCAGGGTCGAGGGGGATTTGCCAATAACCATTGCATAGGTTGAGGGTGGTCAGGAAGTGGCCCCGGGCAATTTGATCTAACAGGTCATCTGGGCATGGGATAGGCATCAGTGGGTGGTTCTGTCATTGAGTCTATGGTAGTCAACGCAGAACCGGGTACTTCTGTCCTTTTTGGGCACTAACACTACTGGGGAGGCCCAGGGACTGTTAGACGGTTCAATGACACCCAGGTCCAACATTCCCCGGAGCTCCCGGTGCATACTTTCCCTGATGGCCTCTGGGACCCTGTAGGCCACCTGTCACAGGGGAGTCTGTCCTGGGGTCTCCACCCGGTGGATGGCTGTGGTGGTAACCCAGGGACAGTAGAGAACATGTCCCTTTTCTTTCCTGGTTCTAACCTGTCATCTAGGGATATGTCATCCACTCCCTGGGTGGGCGTCAGTAGGTCCAGGAAGCTCCGGCATTTGAAGACTTTCAGAGTCCTCCACTGCTGGCGCACAGATAGTGGCCACATCCCTGGGTCTTTCTATATATGCCTTGAACATGTTCACATGAAAGGTCCGACGGATCCTTTCATCTGAACACTTCGCTACCAGGTATGTAGTGTTGTTCAGTTGTTCCACAACCCTGTAAGGTCCTTGCCAAGAGGCCTGTAGCTTGTCTGTTTTGACAGGCTTCAGGGCGAGGACCTTCTGTCCCACTATCAGGGTTTGGGTACGGGCATTGCGATCGTACCATCGCTTCTGTTTGTGTTGAGAGGCTTGAAGGTTCTCGTGGACCTGGGCAGCCAGGTCCTGCAGCCAGTCACTGAGCTGGAGTACGTATCCCACAACAGAGTGCTCTTCCCCCCCTGTTGCTCCCTTCCAGTGGGCTCGTACCAAATCTAGTGGGCCCCTAACCTTTCAAAGATACAGTAGCTCAAAGGGGGAAAAGCATGTGGATTCCTGAGGCACCTCTCGATATGAAAAGATGAGGTGCAGCAGGAATCTCTCCCAGTCCTTGTGAGTGGCAAAGAACATTTGAAGCAGTTGCTTTAGGGTCCCGTTAAACCTCTCACACAGCTCATTCATCTGGGGATGGTAAGGGACGCTGTGCAGGGGTTTAATCCTGCACAACTTCCAGAGTTGTTCAGTGATTTCCACAGTGAACTGTGTTACCTGATCGGAAACTACTTCCCGAGGGAAGCCTACCCTGGTGAATATCCAGAGCATCGCATCTGCTATGGTCTCCGCCTGGATATTGGCCAAGGGGATTGCCTCTGGGTACCGGGTTGCATAGTCTACTACTGTAAAGATGTATTTCTTCCCTGAGGGCCTGGGCCGAGCTAATGGCCCCACAATGTCTACGGACACTCAGCTAAAGGGTTCATCAATAATGGACAGAGGATGGAGGGGGGCTTTCGTATGGTCTCCCGTCTTTCCTACCTTCTGGCAAACCTCACAGGATTTACAGTATTCCTTAATATCGACTGTAATGCCTGGTCATAAGAAGGTTTGAGTCAAGTGGTGGTGGGTCCTTTGCTTTCCTAAGTTGCCGGCTTAGGGAATGTCATGCCCTATTTTCAGCAGGTTGGACCGAAACTTCTTCGGTACGACCAGCTGGCATTTGGGCACTGGTCCTTTACTCCTCTTGGAGATCCGGTACAGGAGCTCTCCCTCCCACTGGAACCGTTCGGCTCTGGGGCCCTGGGCATCAGCACCTACTCTGTTTCGGTAAGGGGCCAGGGTCGGGTCGCTCACGGTCTCTTTGGCGAAGTTGGAAAGGAATTGCCCAGAAAGAGATGTCGGCAAGTTTGGGGTTAATAGGGATGGGCAGTCGGAGTTAGGTAGGAGTCGGGTAGTGAGTCTTACCTGGGTCCCCAGAGTTGGTGAGGTGGCTTGGCATCTGGCCTGCTGGTGGGTAGTCACTGGGCAGGTGTCCAGAGATTTATCCCCCACAAAGGCAAGGACAAGGTGGCCGAGGTTGTTTCCCAGCAGGATCTCGGCAGGTATGTGTTGCATAAACCCCACTTCTACATTGCGGGACCCTCAGAAAAGCACCTCCCACTACCCCTACAGCAAGGGTCCACCCAATGCAACCAGAGAGGGTAACGAGGTGAGGCTGAATCAAAGAAACGGTGGCCCCAGTATCCCTCATTCCTTGAGTCGCCTGCCCGTTGACCCATACATCTTGCCGATGTTGTTGTCTGTTGTCTTGGTCCACTGAGTAGACGTGGTGCAAGACACCCACTTCTTCTTTTGGCCACTCAGCATAAGGGTCGGAGCTCGTTGTATGGGTACAATGGGCAGCGGCCTGGTAGGTGCGGGCTTGAGGAGTTCCCCATGGAGTTGAGGCAGGGTTCCTTGGCGGATGGACTGGGGGCTTTCTTTGTCTTGTGGGGCAGTTCTGTACAATATGGCTGGGGTGTCCATACCCCTGGGGATTGCTGACAGAGGGTGACCGGGTCTGGTGCTGCTGAAAAGCTGTTGGAAGTTGAGCTGGGGCTGGAGTGGAGCGGGTTGCTGGCCGGAGGTCTGTGGCCACCTGGCATCAGACATCCACATACTGATTGGCCAGGGCGGCTGCTTGGACAGCTGTTCTAGGTCCCTTGTAATTTACCCAGTCCCTTATCTCGGCTGGAGTGCGGTTGTAGAACTGCTCCAGGAGGATGAGTTGAACAGCTTCGTCTAGGGTGGTGTTGTGGCACCCAGTAATCCAGGAGTTCAAGGACCGAGCTAAGCGTTGGGCAAACTCGGTATAAGGCTGTTCCTCTTCCATTTGTAGCCCCCTGAATCTTAGCCAGTGAGCCTCCGGTGTGAGTCCATACTGGGCAAGGATGCGCTCCTTTACCCGGTCATAGTTGTCTTGATCTCTGGAGGGAACAGTGTGGAAAGCCTCCAGGGCCCTACCGGACAGTTTCCCAATTAGGATAGTAACCCTATCGGCATCGGTGACCCCATGCATCCGGCACTGGGTCTCGAACAGCTGTAGGTAGCGGTCGATATCCTCGCTCTCATCATCCTGGAAGGCTCGGAATGCCCCGTGAGGTAGTTTCTTGGGCTGGGAATAGGGGTTCAGGGGATCCTCAGGGGGGTTAGATCCATAGAGAGATAGTTGCCACTGTATCTGCCGCTCAAGGTCGGACACTGTAGTCCCCTGAGTGGAGGCTGTACTGGGCCATCCCCCGCTTTGGTTGCTGTCCGACCCACCAGTCTGCTCGCTAGCCCGATCGTCCTCCATCAGTTTAGCTAGGAGCACTGCCTTTGTCTTGTTGACAGTGACTTTCCCTCTAGCCTGCAGCAAAGTTCTTAATTCTTCCTTCCAGAGCCTGTGGTACTGCTCCATCCGGCAAGATCTTCAGTTGGTGGTTTGGACGTTCCAGGTAGATGGAAGCATCCCACCGCTACCTGGAACAGGCTGCTTTTGTAGCCCAGGAAATTGATTTTAGCTGGAGCCCACCCAAATAACTAGACATTCTAGCATTCAGGTGAAACAGGAACAGACTTTATTGGAAAACACACACTTCTTTTATACACAAAGCTCATCTTGATAATACAGCATCAACATTCATACAAAGATTCCAAAATACACCATTATCGGCAAAACGGTATTAGTCGCTAGATTCACTCTGAGTGATGTTAATGTGCAAACGTATAGTGATTCTGTAAAATATGTATATGCTGTGTGCATAGAAGATAGGTGACTTTATATATTCACTTCCAACTCTTGATGCGTATCACAACCTGGTATACTCAATATAAGTGACGTCTCAGTAAAAGAGCCTCAAGGTATAAGTGAACATGTAGAGCATATGAACCAGCAGGTATTAATTCGCTATTACACCAAATCACAGGTACAGTCTATAGCAAAAAATTCCTTATCTTTTCATCACAAGGAACAAACAAGTTCTTCACAAAGTTTAGGCAGTTTACCCCCACACCGGACAATACCTTGTAACTTCAGACTATTCGTCCTGTCAGTCCTACTCACTGCAGGGAGGGGAAGCGTGATGCTAGCAAACTCTGTTACTCTCCTTGTGTATGGAACGCTGTACGCACCTGATGTTCAGCTCAATTGATTGCACGTTACCAGCAGCACTTACACTTGCACTATCACCTCAGAGCCTAGGCTGAATGCACAATCCTTTCAGTACAGCGATTTCCCAATGCTGAAATAACGAGTAACACAACCACACAACAATTTATTAGTTACAGTTTAAAAATGAAAGCACACATCATAGTAATTACACCCAAGCACACAGGAGAGGCTGCTCTCCGACGCGTTTCCTGCTACAAAAAGCACTTCATCAGGGATAGCAGCTGATTCCCTGTACTCCCCTTTATACCGGTATATTTAATGTAACCCCTTCGGCACCTAAACACATTTCAATTTTCACAACAGTATGTGATGTGTTGTTGGCAGATAAATATCAATTTATTTTAAGTGTCAGAAGGGCTACATCATTACCGGACTAAAGGGCATATTTACATACTCTATTAAGAACAAAGGTAATAGAAATGAAAAAATAAATACATTGATATACTATTCTAGATGTCTGATAAGGAGAAATATTTACATAATTCGATTAATGGGGTAAACCTAATATATATATATTATTTGTGAGAAAGGATATATATATGTAGCGTTACCTAAGTACAATCTGATACAAGCTACTTTTTACTTTTCAGCGCATATGGAACAGAGTGACAGAGTTTTTATATTTCTTATGATACATATGCAATATTATTTGTACAAATTTTTTGCATATATTAGATATTATATGCCTTAATAGTTTCATTTCAGGCTTCATAATACTAAATTTGGAGATAAGGGTAAAAAATTTGGGGACTTTCAACAGAGTATAATTCTACATAATTCAGATTAGATCTATATACCTGTGTACAATTTAAGATCCCAAATTTTATTCATTCCCTTAGGACTACCAGTTTCTAATTTAAAGATCCAGAAAGCTTCCTTTTTGTTTAGTTTAGCTAATCTATCTCCCCCTGTATTGAGTTTGGGAATCCTAACTATTACTTGAAATTGAAAAAATGACAGAATCTGTTCTAACATGGTTTTAGTGTATGATTGGCCTACTCGATGTTTCGCAAAATGCTTGGCCACCGGCGTTTTTGGCTCCAAAGCTTCCAAAGACAAAAGATGTTCTTGTATACGATCCTTTATGGGTCTTATAGTTCTTCCTGTATACTGACAGCCACACATTTTGCAAGAAATCAAGTAGACCACATAGTCAGACTGACAAGTAAAATGTCTATAAATTCGAAATTCACATTTAGTAATGTGAGACACAAAAAAATCACCTGGTTTCACATATTGACAAGACTTACAAGGTCTGACTCCACATTTAAAAGTCCCATTCTTAGATCTAAGCCAGCTTTCTGTCCTAGGCATAGATACTGTATCTGATTCTGAAAAATTCCTATTTACATATTGACTCAACGTCTTAGCCCTTCTAGAGACGAATTTAACACCATTGGTCGAAATATTAGTTAGTGTAGGTTCTTTCTCCAAAATCGGAAGATATCTTTTGACTATATTACATATCTTGTTATATTGTTGGCTATATTGTGTAGAGAATACAATAGTCTCCTCAGAGATCTTAATTCTAGGTATATATTTGTCCTGAAGTAGTTCATTCCTATCCATTAACCTTACATTTTCTTGTGTAGTTAATAAAAGTTTCTTATTATAGCCTCTCTTTGCTAGACGTACATTTAGGAGATTTGCATGTTTATCATAGTCCTTAATATCACTGTAGTTCCTGCGTAGCCTCATAAATTGGCCTTTGGGAATGGCCATTTTTAAGTGTTTGGGATGGTTAGACTCCGCTCTTAAGATGGTATTGCCAGCTATTTTCTTTCTGAATGCCTCCATTGCTACTGTTTTACCCTCTTCCTCTACTTTTATCATTAGATCAAGAAAACTAATGCTTTCTTTACTCCAACTATGGGTAAATTTGAGATTCATGCTGTTATTATTCAATGATTTCACAAATTCATCAATTTGTGACACATTCCCCTGCCAGATTATCAACACGTCATCGATAAATCTAGTGTAGAATTTAATGTTGTCCTTAAAGTGATTAAGGTCACCAAATATTTTAAACAATTCAAAGTAGCTAAGGTATATGTTAGTATATGAGGGGGCGAATTTCGCCCCCATAGCTGTACCCCTATGCTGTAAATACATTTTGCCTTCAAAAACAAAGTAATTATGGGTTAGTAAATAGCCAACAAGATCAACCAGGTAACTAATGAAGACGATATCAAAGTTCGTATAAAACTTTAGTGTCTCTTCCAAGGCTAATAAGCCTTGGCTGTGTGGAATGCAGGAGTATAATGAAACTACGTCTATGGTGAGAAAGAGACATGTATCGTCTAATTTTAGGCCCTCTAGTTTTCTGAGTAAGTGTTTTGTATCACGTAAATAGCCTGGCATGTTGGTTACAATGGGCTGCAAAAATTAATCTACCCATGCTCCTAATTTTTCACCTAGCGTACCAATTGTGGAAATGATAGGTCTGCCTGGTGGCTTAGAGGGATTCTTATGAATTTTTGGTAGGTGTTTAAAGGTAGAGATAACAGGGAATTTCACTAGCAATGCATCTGCAGTTTTTTCATTTAGGATACCCAATTTTATCCCCTCCTCTAGAATACTCTCTAATTCTTTAACAAATTTTATAGTGGGATTAAACGTAAGTAGTCTATAGGTGTCATTGTCATTTAATTGGTTAAGGGCCTCCATCTCATAAGAGATCCTATCTTGGACCACTATGGACCCACCCTTATCTGAATTGGTAATAACCAGATTTTTATTTAGTTTTAAGTCTTGTAATGCCTTCCACTCTGTTCCAGATAAGTTATTAGATCTTCTTGTTTTCTGATGTTTCTCTCTTTCACAGTCATAGAGTTTAGTCAATTCCTGTTCAACAATAGTATGGAATAATTCTATATTGTCACCTCTTTTTTTTGGAGAAAGAACCTACACTAACTAATATTTCGACCAATGGTGTTAAATTCGTCTCTAGAAGGGCTAAGACGTTGAGTCAATATGTAAATAGGAATTTTTCAGAATCAGATACACTATCTATGCCTAGGACAGAAAGCTGGCTTAGATCTAAGGATGGGACTTTCAAATGTGGAGTCAGACCTTGTAAGTCTTGTCAATATGTGAAACCAGGTGAATTTTTTGTGTATCACATTACTAAATGTGAATTTAGAATTTATAGACATTTTGCTTGTCAGTCTGACTATGTGGTCTACTTGATTTCTTGCAAAATGTGTGGCTGTCAGTATACAGGAAGAACTATAAGACCCATAAAGGATCGTATACGAGAACATCTTTTGTCTTTGGAAGCTTTGGAGCCAAAAACGCCGGTGGCCAAGCATTTTGCGAAACATCGAGTAGGCCAATCATACACTAAAACCATGTTAGAACAGATTCTGTCATTTTTTCAATTTCAAGTAATAGATAGGATTCCCAAACTCAATACAGGGGGAGATAGATTAGCTAAACTAAACAAAAAGGAAGCTTTCTGGATCTTTAAATTAGAAACTGGTAGTCCTAAGGGAATGAATAAAATTTGGGATCTTAAATTGTACACAGGTATATAGATCTAATCTGAATTATGTAGAATTATACTCTGTTGAAAGTCCCCAAATTTTTTACCCTTATCTCCAAATTTAATATTATGAAGCCTGAAATGAAACTATTAAGGCATATAATATCTAATATCGAATATATGCAAAAAATTAGTACAAATAATATTGCATATGTATCATAAGAAATATAAAAACTCTGTCACTCTGTTCCATACGCGCTGAAAAGTAAAAAGTAGCTTGTATCAGATTGTACTTAGGTAACGCTACATATATATATATCCTTTCTCACAAATAATATATATATATTAGGTTTACCCCATTAATCGAATTATGTAAATATTTCTCCTTATCAGACATCTAGAATAGTATATCAATGTATTTATTTTTTCATTTCTATTACCTTTGTTCTTAATAGAGTATGTAAATATGCCCTTTAGTCCGGTAATGATGTAGCCCTTCTGACACTTAAAATAAATTGATATTTATCTGCCAACAACACATCACATACTGTTGTGAAAATTGAAATGTGTTCAGGTGCCGAAGGGGTTAAATTAAATATACCGGTATAAAGGGCAGTACAGGGAATCAGCTGCTATCCCTGATGAAGTGCTTTTTGTAGCAGGAAACGCGTCGGAGAGCAGCCTCTCCTGTGTGCTTGGGTGTAATTACTATGATGTGTGCTTTCATTTTTAAACTGTAACTAATAAATTGTTGTTTTAACTATCCATCTACAGTGCAGCTTGCAATCCTTTCCATCTAAGTGGTTGTGTTACTCATCTTGATAATATACTGGAAAATCCCACAATTTTCCTGCCATTCCCGCCCCTCCAGACAGACCGGCGCCTCCATAGCAGCCATAGTCCCACATAATCCCAGTACCCAGTGGTGAGGTTTCGGGGTGATCCCGGGGGAGTGGCGGCACTTCCAGGGTGTCATTTGAAAGCTCTCGGTCCCCAGATGCCACAGTCCAAAAAGCAGCGTGATTCGTTACTGGGGCCGGAGATACAGCCCGTTGAAGTTATGGGGGTAGGGGTGTCCAAAACCCCCAGTTGCCAAAAGAGCTCCCCTCCGGCAATTACCACACCTCTTGTCCTCCCCAGGGGCCACCAATCCCCAAAAGAGCAGAGTTCTGAGGCACATGGTTACTGGAGTGACCAGGGGTAAAGTTAGAGGGTGTCCTGCTGTTCTGTGACCGACTGGGAGTTCCAGGAGCCCAGCCAGCCTGAGAGGGTTTAGGAGGGTGTCCATTGTGAGGCGGCCGACCGGGAGTTCCAGGAGTCTGGCCAGCCTAGGAGGGTTTTCCTGGTCATACAACAGCTCTTCTCTTGACAAGTTTAGAGCACAAAACAAGCAACCAAAAGCTGCAGCCCAGTATCCGTGACAATACTGATTTTATTTAATGAGACACAATATCAGTAACCAGTACATACATGATCATAATCAGTTTCATTAAATGGCTACTATAACCTACATGTATACTGGGTATGTAATATGTGTGTCATGTGATCATAATCAGTATAATATTAATGGCTACTATAACCTACATGTATACTGGGTATGTAATATGTGTGTCATGTGATCATAATCAGTTTAATTTAAATGGCTACTATAACCTACATGTATACTGGGTATGTAATATGTGTGTCATGTGATCATAATCAGTTAATTTAAATGGCTACTGTAACCTACATGTATACTGGGTATGTAATATGTGTGTCATGTGATCATAATCAGTTTAATTTAAATGGCTACTATAACCTACATGTATACTGGGTATGTAATATGTGTGTCATGTGATCATTATCAGTTTAATTTAAATGGCTACTATAACCTACATGTATACTGGGTATGTAATATGTGTGTCATGTGATCATAATCAGTATAATTTAAATGGCTACTATAACCTACATGTATACTGGGTATGTAATATGTGTGTCATGTGATCATAATCAGTTTAATTTAAATGGCTACTATAACCTACATGCATACTGGGTATGTAATATGTGTGTCATGTTCTGTAACTTGATATTATGTCTATTAGATGTTTTCATGTTAGTTAGAAGCCACAAGAACTGATAATAGCACATACTGTATATATAAAGGGAACATTATATGTCTGATAAATCCCTTTGTATCAAGAGCACAAGTGTTAGGTATATTTATACCATTGTGTGCATATATCATGTAATGCTGCTGTTTACTATATAATGATATACAATGTTTTTTCATGCAAATAAAAAGTGATTGTAATCCAGACCAGTATTTTGTGTTTTTTGTATAATTAAACACCCAATACCACAGAATAATTAGGAAAACATCATCAGACAGAAGCCAAATCTGACAGTGAAAGTTAAACGCTGATAATTCAGATAGAGCAGCAATTTTACACAACTTTCCAATGTACTTCTATTATTTGCATTGTTCTTTTGGTATCTTTTGTTTTAGAGTAAACCTAGGAAGCTGATATTATATGAGCTTAGGGGTGTGCACGTGTATTTGAAGTTGTTTGAAATGTCATGTTCTATCCAATCCATTTAAGTTTAATTTTGACGTTACTGTCCCTTTAACAGTACATAAAACAATATCAAATTAACCCCCAATTTACACCAATCTAGATTATTAATCACCAGCAAGACTTTATAGACAGATATTTTCTTTTACTTAAAGGGATAGGAAATTACACTTTCATGATTCAGATAGCATGTGTAATTTTATGATACTTTTAATTTCACTTCTGTTAGCAAACTAATGTACTACTGAGAGCTGACTGGTGGCTACACACATGTGCCTCTTGTCATTGGATCACCAGATATGTTCAGCTATCTCCCTATACTTCATTGCTGCTCTATAGCTGACTTTGCAGGAGTTAAAGGGACAGTCTACACCTTAGTCATCTTTAAGCCTACCTTAGATTAAGCTGCAAATAGCCTCCTGCACCTTTTCTATATCATGCAGCAGGAACAGTAAAAAAGTTATTATAAAATGAATATTGTCTCTGGCCACTTTGAAATGGCAGCCAAGCACAGCCCACTGATGACATCATGATCTGGGCTGCATCTAGGGACTCTGCTGAATAGCAATGACAGTCTGTTGCATCCAGCTAGTGAGCCTTTTGTAATTGGATGCCATATGCAGCCCAGATCATGATGTCATCAATGGGCTGAGCTTGGCAGCCATTTCAAAGTGGCCAGAAACAATAATTTTTTTTACTGTTCCTGCTGCATGATATGGAAAAGGTGCAGGAGGCTATTTGCATCTTAATCTAATGTAAGACTTTAAGATGACTAAGGTGTTGACTGTCCCTTTAAATACATAGTTATATGCAATCAGTGGTACAATAATAAACTGATCTAACATATTAAACATTATTGCACCTTTATATCTCTTTAATTTATAAGAGAAATAATTAATACAAATTTGTATTCTAGATAATCAATATCTTGTTAGATTTGTCACAATGTTATCTTCATTAAACAAGGACTCACAACAAGATAGCACAAAGCTAGATCTGACTAAAGGGACAGTAAACACCTTGAGACTGTAGTATAAACTTACTAATTATTCCTAGGAAAAAAACTTTACCATATACATTCATTGTCTAATAGTATTGTTATATCAGCTGTGTGCCGGGATATTATCTGTGTGTCACAGACGTACAGTGACTAATAATGCAATAAACACATAGAAATAACTTCACTGACTCACTATTCATTGTCTAATAGTATTGTTATATCAGCTGTGTGCAGGGATATTATCTGTGTGTCACAGACGTACAGTGACTAATAATGCAATAAATACATAGAAATAACTTCACTCACTCACTATTTAATGTCTAATAGTATTGTTATATCAGCTGTGTGCTGGGATATTATCTGTGTGTCACAGACGTACAGTGACTAATAATGCAATAAACACATAGAAATAACTTCACTCACTCACTATTTAATGTCTAATAGTATTGTTATATCAGCTGTGTGCCTGGATATTATCTGTGTGTCACAGACGTACAGTGACTAATAATGCAATACACACATAGAAATAACTTCACTCATTCACTATTTATTGTCTAATAGTATTGTTATATCAGCTGTGTGCTGGGATATTATCTGTGTGTTACAAACGTACAGTGACTAATAATGCAATAAACACATAGAAATAACTTCACTCACTCACTATTTAATGTCTAATAGTATTGTTATATCAGCTGTGTGCCGGGATATTATCTGTGTGTCACAGACGTACAGTGACTAATAATGCAATAAACACATAGAAATAACGTCACTGACTCACTATTTAATGTCTAATAGTATTGTTATATCAGCTGTGTGCCGGGATATTATCTGTGTCACAAACGTACAGTGACTAATAATGCAATAAACACAAAGAAATAACCTCACTGACTCACTATTTATTGTCTAATAGTATTGTTATATCAGCTGTGTGCCGGGATATTATCTGTGTGTCACAGACGTACAGTGACTAATAATGCAATAAACACAGAAATAACTTCACTGACTCACTATTTATTGTCTAATAGTATTGTTATATCAGCTGTGTGCCGGGATATTATCTGTGTGTCACAGACGTACAGTGACTAATAATGCAATAAACACATAGAAATAACTTCACTCACTATTTAATGTCTAATAGTATTGTTATATCAGCTGTGTGACGGGATATTATCTGTGTGTCACAAACGTACAGTGACTAATAATGCAATAAACACATAGAAATAACGTCACTGACTCACTATTTAATGTCTAATAGTATTGTTATATCAGCTGTGTGCCGGGATATTATCTGTGTGTCAGACGTACAGTGACTAATAATGCAATAAACACAGAAATAACTTCACTGACTCACTATTTAATGTCTAATAGTATTGTTATATCAGCTGTGTGTGGGGATATTATCTGTGTGTCACAGACGTACAGTGACTAATAATGTAATAAACACATAGAAATAACTTCACTGACTCACTATTTATTGTCTAATAGTATTGTTATATCAGCTGTGTGCCGGGATATTATCTGTGTGTCACAAACGTACAGTGACTAATAATGCAATAAACACATAGAGGTAACTTCACTCACTCACTATTTAATGTCTAATAGTATTGTTATATCAGCTGTGTGCCAGGATATTATCTGTGTGTCACAGAAGTACAGTGACTAATAATGCAATAAACACATAGAAATAACGTCACTGACTCCCTATTTAAAGGGACAGTAAATCCAAATATTGTTTTTCATGATTCGGATAGAGCGTGCAATTTTAAGCAACTCTCTAATTTACCTATTATCAAATTTTCTTTGTTTTCTTGGCTTCTTTATTTGAAAAAGCAGGAATGAAAGCTTTAGAGCCGGCCCATTTTTGGTTTAGTACCCTGGATAGGGCTTGCTGATTGGATGGCTAAATGTAGTCACCAATCAGCAAGCCCTATCCAGGGTACTAAACCAAAAATGGGCCGGCTCTAAAGCTTTCATTCCTGCTTTTTCAAATAAAGAAGCCAAGAAAACAAAGAAAAATTGATAATAGGTAATTTAGAGAGTTGCTTAAAATTGCACGCTCTATCCGAATCATGAAAGAAAAAAATTGCGTTTATTTTCCCTTTTAAAGTTGAAGCCATTTAATGTTTTTCCGCCCCTGCAAGTGATCCACTTGCTTTCGGTATATCTGGGCGTCACTCCCTTTTTGTTTCTGGTTGAATTATCGTTTTGTATGCAGGAAGAGCATCCCACTCGCTTGCGCTACTAGTCACTTCCGGTCATGGCGAGTTTCCTGTGTTGCTTTAGGTTTCCTCCGGCAGCTGCACGCCAACACTTCAGTGGTACAAAGGGTCCCCACTGTTATAGTGATTCCTCTATTCACTACATATAAACTGTAATAAACAAACAGCAGGGAACAGCCCTATGGATTAAGGCGGCTTTATTAGAAAGATGCAGCATTATCATGACCTCTTATTGTGACTTCATCAGAGACGTCTGACAAAGCACTCAATGAGCGAAACTAAGTCATTGTAAAACAAGCACTCTGAGGATGGACATTATATGGTGCCGAATATCTAAAGGTCTCTGGGATGGTGAGATTATTTTTTTAAATAATTTTTTTATTGAGGTTTTGTGATATAAGCAATATACAGTGATCACATTTTAACATCAAGGACATATATACCATTGTTTAAGAGACATTGATATTTGTAGGAAAATAGATAAACACAACAATGAATAACAGTCAATAGGCTTCTCAAACCTCTATTTTATAATGGGACAGCTTAATTGGCTGACTAATTGGATGACCACTCATAGGCAATTTGGTCGTGAAAACTGAAAGACATATGGTAGTCAGATTAGCAGCCACTTTTGGGCTTTATGGTGGCTAATAGGAAGCAGCAAATTAGCACCGCTTGGAATATAAAATATAACCTATATGAGTGAAATTAAGTCACGTTTGTAAAATATATATCGGGAAGCCAATAACATAAAAATTGTGTGATATATTGCCAAATTATTTTCTCAATAGGGGAGGGGGGCGTAGCCTTCTGGGATGGCACAGAATTGAGATATGAAATTGAATAGCATAAAGCATGGGTGTCATATATAGAAATGCTATCATATTAGTTGAAAAGTATTACAGACTGTCACAGCTTGACCTTAGATAACATGATATAAACTAACTAAAACAATGTACATCACCTATACCCATAGCATCATAATAATTGAAGGGTAAATATATTATGAACAGTACAATACTTGGACCGTGACATAAGGTTGTATTAAATAGCTAAAGATAAACACCCTATAAGATACTAATGTCATCACGATTATGGTACATAATAGGGTGGAAATAATATGGCATACTGATAATAGTATAGAATAAATTAGCCCTAAATATAGATAGCACATATGTAGTTGATTTAATAACAGTTTAGAAATATAGTAGCTTATGAAATATATATAGTAATAGCGTATAGCAATAATAGCTTATGAACAATGACTGAGCGAGATCCGCTAAAATTTAGACCCTGGGGAGGGGTGGTGAATGAAATTGTTTTAGCGATGTTTAGTTATTTTAGGCATGAGAACACTATAAATAGCCCGGTAAATATATATTTAATCTACCAACTTGTTGTATCTCCCTGAAAATACCATAAAGTATGATGGGTCTTAGCGTGGTTTAAGGCTTAAAGGGGAATGAAGTATTTTGTCTTAACAGGTAGTAAGTATACATATAAATCTAGTGAATAGGGTAATAATATGGTGTAGTGAAGAAAATTGCAGGCACTGCTCAGCTAGATAAGTAAAAAATACCTTTTATTAGTAACACATAAAAATGGAGAGTTCCCAGACAGGGGACAACACAAAAGAACTGTCTTACGCGTTTCACGCCCCCTAGTGGCGCTTAATCATAGACTACAGGTGCACTGATGAGGCCACCTATTTATGCTAAATGCAGAACCCGGTTAACCCCTAACTGACCACAAAACATGTTAAAAACATAGTTAAATCATAATGAAATATATAAAAAAGCAACATTGCTTGCACAATATGATGACAGTGATATGCAAAAATAGCTAACAATAACCAACTAACATGTATGTATTTACAACATACCTGTAAATAATTACATAATAGAATTATGATAAACACCATGGCTTATAGGCAATGCTGAAAATTGAAAAAATTAATGTCAATATTGATGATGACAATGAGATGCAAATTCGTTACTGCCAGATAGTATAAATATGTATATGCATAATAATTTTGAAAACAAAACCATGTATATATATATATATATATATATAGAGACAGTTATAAGAAACTGAACTAATATATGTATGAATGAGAATGAAGCTCAGTCATAATATATAAGCATTTTGAAAAAACAAATATACATGGACATATATAAAGGACTGAACTAATGTATATATGTAAGTATGAAGCTCAGTCATCAATAAAATAGCTGATATCAAATTCTCTATTGATGACTAGCAGGGTTTTGGTTTGAAGTTTTAAAATCCAAAACAATTCTTTTTTGTCAAGGATTTTATGTCTATTGCCCCCTCTAGTGGGTACCTGTGCTATATCTATTATTTGTACCGATATATCTGCTTTATTGGTAAAATGTATGCCAGAAGTGGATAGCCACAGCTGATTTTCACATAGTTTTGACATCCCTAACATGTTCGCCTACTCTCCTTCTGAGCTCCCTGGAAGTTTGTCCTGTATATTGATGTTTGCATAAATTGCATGTCAGTAAATATACAACCCATTGGGTACTGCAATTGGCATAAAAATCAATATCAAAAACTTGATTGGTGACACTAGAAGTAAAAGTGTGACCTTTATGTATTAAGGCACACATATAACAATTTCTACTACCACACCTAAAGTTGCCTTTATGAGTTAACCATCTCAAATCTGACTCTGATGTGTTCCTTTTGACCATACTAGGGGAGAGAGATTGGCCCAATGTTCTAGATTTTTTTGGGACAAATTTGCATTTGTCAACACACGCCTTCAATATGTCATCTCCTAAAAGGAGGTGCATGTGTTTTTTTAAGTATTCTGACAACTGAATCAAACTGAGTGGTATATGCAGAAGTAAAAACCATAGAATCTGAAAAATCATCATTACTTCGTTTTCCTTAGGCTTACGATTGATACTTAGGGTTTTAACCTGTTGGAGACATTTTGCTAGGGTGTCCTTCTTATAGCCTCTTTGGGCCAATCTATTCTCAAACTCCATTGCCTGTTGGTCATAAACCCCATCTGATTTGGTGTTACGCCTGAGTCTAATAAATTGACCCTTTGGTATAGCTGTGACAAGGTGTTTGGGGTGTTATGAAGTGGCATGTAGAATTGTATTTCCTGCCGTTGGTTTTCTGAAGGTTTTTGTACATATTTGATTATCTTCAATGTATAAAGTTAGGTCTAAAAAATTAACTTCTGTGCTACTGTATGAACCTGTGAATTTTAACCCCATATGGTTATTATTCAGGTGGTGTAGGAATTCATGGAATGTGGAGTCATCAAGTGGTTTTTTGACAATAAATAGCAAGTCATCAATGTATCTTACAAATATGATGACATCCTCATGCCATGAGTTCTGTGAGGTGTAAATATGATTTAGTTCCCACCAGGCCACATACAGGTTGGCAAACGATGGGGCAAATTTTGTCCCCATCGCTGTGCCACAGATTTGTTGATAAAACTCTTAATCAAATAAGAAAAAAATGTGGGATAATAGATACCTAAGGATGTCACCAATAAAGTGTATAGTAATGGGGGGCGGAGCTAGCCCTGGATGGGAACAGTCACATCACTGCAGAGCTCCGTAACTAAAATCTAAAACTGCTCATTATTTATAGTTAAAAGTCTGCAAACCTGCCTTTTTTCAGACTGATATTACCTCTACGCTATAGCTACAACTCTGATGACAACTTGGAGCGCACAAAGCCCTGTCTGCTTGAGTTTACTGCCCGGAGTGTGAAGAAGCTTCAGTGTGAACGGAGGGCCGGGTATGACCGTCATGCCGACTACAGCACACACAAAGAGGCGAATTGGGAACCCTGTTTATTTGTAGATAATCCCATGCAAACAAACTCTCTGCTGCGCCGACAACTTTTCTACAGCTTCACAAGCAGCCACTTTCTACAGTCTCAGCTTAATCAGAACTACCGCCGCCATCTTGCCAGATTTAAATAATAGCAGGAGCAGGTACTCCTAGTTCATAACCCGAAGTATAGATTGGATGGCATCTGAACAATACCGACTTATGTAGCTAAGATACATAAAACCATTAGATACGCAGCAGACTGTAGCAATATGGAGCGCTCCCATGACGCAGTATGCCAACCAGGCACCCTGAGGCTAGTTATCTCCCTGCTGCAGGATATGTCCACTCGCCTAGACCAGCACTACATAGCTTGTTCGACCGCCTTGCACGCCAGTGTTGATCCACCCTTTCTCTCACCAACTGACCCTCACCCTGCCTCTGACACATTAGAAGCCAGACAGAGCAAACAAGTGGAACAGGGGGTACATAAGTTACTGGAGACCTCCGGAGCAAATATATACCTGGATGACACGGCGCAACCTACCGCGCATACTGCAATTGCCTCAGAGTCAGCAGCATCAGGGAAGCTTATACAACACGTAGTAGCACAAACCATATCGATAAAGGCTATAATCTATCGGCAGACATCCCTGTTAATCTGCACACATTCAGACCCGGTTGGAGGTCTGAGTAGACTCATTGACTTTCTCCTTGAGATAACAGAGCAGAGCTGGTGGCCGAGCACCCGGCGAATGTCTTATGCAACTTCTTTTAGCCGGATGGTAGACCCTTTTGATCCAGGCGGTAAGACACAATTTTCCAGTGACATGCTTGCAGCCTCTACTGGAGTAGGCTAAATATGTCTCTTTCTCAAATTCAGCTACAGAGGACTACAATAAGAGCTCTAGTCCGAAGCTAACTGGTCACTTTGCATAGAGGTCTGAGATTGATCCACGGGCCAACTATCTGGGGACCTGATTTAGTTGGTAAACTCTAGTGGACTGCATATGCTTACAAGATATAGCCCACCAATTGCTAAGGTTCATAATAGTAGACATTTGATTAACTCTAACAGCAGCTAGGTCTCAGTCGTTCATGAAGGCATTACAGTTTGATAATAGACTGAGTATGAATACCTAGGCACTTATAGAGATTGCATGTGTGTTCAATGTATACTTTGAATATGTTTATAATCTTCTTGTTAACACTTGTGAATGTATCCGTGTAGCGTAACTGAATGATTTAATTTCACCATTTCTCATTACTTATTCCCCAATTATTTGTTCAAACGGGTCTGGAGATTATAGTTTGTTTTCCTAGTTTAGAAGTGATCCCCACATACCTACTATTTTAGCTCCGGGATATTAGCTGTACAGTATTTTGTCACTTATGCTGTTAATATTTTGTCTCTCATACCTCAAACTGTCTGATACTGCCGTGGTTAGTCTGTGTTAAACTCATCACATAAAATCAACTAGGCTTCCACTGCTCCCCTACTGGATCTCACAATTAACACAAACTTATTATATCGTTTTGGTTCTCAGTTTAATATACAACCCAAGTCCCTTGAGGAGTGCACACATTACTGGTTTTCTCTCTGCATAGCTCTGATATGTCAAATAGCCCTCTATATATCATAACCCTGTGTCGGGATTGATGTGATATATTATATTTAGCCACAGCGGTATTGCAGATATACATTCTTTGTATGGCTTGATACTTAGTTAGATATACCTGGGTCCTCCCCCAAATTCTGTTCTCTAGAAGTTCTGCTCTTAGATGCATATTATAGGTCGATATTAATCTTATACCAAGTCCTATATACTTGATATCTATATTATTATTTCACCATATATTGCGTAGTTAGTAGCTAGGAGAGATATGCCACACCACCCCTAATTAATAGCTGCTTTTAAGAATTTTAGCTCAGATACCCCTTTTACATGGGTAAACAGTAGTTATACTATGCTAACCAATTATTGTTATTTTACTGTTTATGTTTAATGCACTCTTGCAGCTATCTGTTTTACCCTATATACATAAGAAGATTTTAAGCGTGATACTTTTTTAGGGGGGAGGAAGGTGTGAGGTGCAGTTCATGTCTATGTTAATGTTATGAGACCCTGTATCACTCTTTACATACTCTGATGCCTTAAACTATAGAAACATTAGATACAGCCGACTGCTTTCCGCTTCCTAACTAACAGGCTTACCCACCCACCCCACATTTTTTTTTTACCATAAAATTAAACTAAGATCACCCTAATAGAGCTTAAATATACTGATGCACTCCTGATGCATTCTAATAACTTTCTAGTCCCATGGCAAGAGTCTTCGCCTTGTCACAATAAGCCAATTTACTCTGCTACTACACAACTCCCTCCAGATTAAGCATATCAATAAAGTATTCCTTTATCATGGTACATAATAGTCTATATGGGCTTCTACACACGGAGGTCAATCAGCATGTACATATATCTGTCTCAATGCTCTGAAGAAAGGTTTAGATTCTAATAGCAAACACAAATATTATGAGTGAGAGTAGCCCCCCTCCCCTTTTGAGGTACTATATAGTCTGTGTCCCTTCAGCCACAAATGTCAGACATCCTACTACAATAATAGTTGACTTTGTAACAACCCACTACGCATATGCACTCCTATCTACAATTTATAATTAGTATGATCCTAACAGCCCCATAGCTCTTTAGGGGCAATGCATACTACAAGCTACCCTAAGTACTGTTATATATATTATGTTTACACTAGCCTCTTCTAAGCCTGGATGTGAGAGATACGTAGCTTTTTCAGGAAATTGCTTTCTTTGTATATGCAGGGAAATCCCCCATTAGGGGTAGTATTTTTCGTTTATACCCACTCATCTAGCACTTCCACCTGACCCCTCTCCCCCCTTTCCCGCCGGCATCTATTACCGGCGGGTCATATCCCTACTCCTTTTCCCACATCGCCTATAGCTGGCATTTCCCCAGGAGAGGGGTTCATGTAGCAGTCCTCTGCTCCCCATATTTATAAATCACCTCCCCCTGTTTGTATCCCCTAAAGGAAGCTTCCCTTACTTTTACTAACCCTAGCTTAAATTCCCTTTTGACGTAAGTAGAGGACAACCCCATGAGTAGAGTACTTGAAAGCGCTGAGATCCCAGTACATTTAAAAATTCGACATGCTAACTAGCTCCGCCCTCCATTCCCCCATTCCCCCCTACTTTATTCTGAGCGGCTCTTGCCCGCTGCATTTCCCCTCCCCATAAAAATATAGAGCTAACTCCTTCCTGACCCTAATCTTATTTGATCAGGTACCCTAATTTACGTTTTACTTGGTACAGAGAGGACCATTATTGTTTTTATTCTACAGTTTTGATACTCTATAATAAAACTGAAGTCTCTTTATAGATAGCCCATATTTCATAATCACGTTTGAGATATATGTATACATCAAGCTTTTTCCACATGTTTTCTCTTGTTTTGATCTACCATATCTTTCTAAATACTATACTGTGTATACATTCATATGTAAATGATTTGGGGCATACCCTATATGTTGTATTTTTTTTTTCTTCTATGACTTCAATAAAAAAAAAAAAAAAGTGTATAGTAATATTATCCAGATTGAGTTCTTTGGTCAAGAAGTGTTCAATGATTTGTACTCCCAAAGAATGTGGGATGCATGTGTACAATGAAGAAATATCAGCTACTATCCAAGTGAAGTTAGACTGCCATTGAACATGTTCTAGGCATTCCAGCAGAAGAGAGCTATCCTCCAGGTAGCTCAACTGTCTAGTGGCAATAGGTTGTAAGATGGCATCCAGCCAGGCTCCCATAGGTTCAAACAGGGAACCAATGCCAGAGACAATTGGTCTACCCGGAGGGTGCTCACAGTCCTTGTGCACCTTCAGCACATGATAGAAAATAGGAGTAATAGGATTAGCTGGAATTAAAATACTTAAATCCTTAGTGCCAAAGATGCCCAAGGAAATGCCATCTTCAACCAATCGTGTCATTTCTTTTTTGTATGCCACGGTTGGGTTGGATGGTAATTTACTGTCGGATAGAGGAACATATTGCAAATTACCATCCAACCCAACCGTGGCATACAAAAAAGAAATGACACGATTGGTTGAAGATGGCATTTCCTTGGGCATCTTTGGCACTAAGGATTTAAGTATTTTAATTCCAGCTAATCCTATTACTCCTATTTTCTATCATGTTCCAAAGGTGCACAAGGACTGTGAGCACCCTCTGGGTAGACCAATTGTCTCTGGCATTGGTTCCCTGTTTGAACCTATGGGCGCCTGGCTGGATGCCATCTTACAACCTATTGCCACTAGACAGTTGAGCTACCTGGAGGATAGCTCTCATCTGCTGGAAAGCCTAGAACATGTTCAATGGCAGTCTAACTTCGCTTGGATAGTAGCTGATATTTCTTCATTGTACACATGCATCCCACATTCTTTGGGAGTACAAATCATTGAACACTTCTTGACCAAAGAACTCAATCTGGATAATATTACTATACACTTTATTGGTGACATCCTTAGGTATCTATTATCCCACATTTTTTTTCTTATTTGATCAAGAGTTTTATCAAAAAATCTGTGGCACAGCGATGGGGGCAACCTGTATGTGGCCTGGTGTGAACTAAATCATATTTACACTTCACAGAACTCATGTCATGAGGATGTCATCATGTTTGTAAGATACATTGATGACTTGCTATTTATTGTCAAAAAACCACTTGATGACTCCACATTCCATGAATTCCTACACCACCTGAATAATAACCATATGGGGTTAAAATTCACAGGTTCATACAGTAGCATAGAAGTTAATTTTTTAGACCTAACTTTATACATTGAAGATAATCAAATATGTACAAAAACCTTCAGAAAACCAATGGCAGGAAATACAATTCTACATGCCACTTCACAACACCCCAAACACCTTGTCACAGCTATACCAAAGGGTCAATTTATTAGACTCAGACATAACACCAAATCAGATGGGGTTTATGACCAACAGGCAATGGAGCTTGAGAATAGATTGGCTCAAAGAGGCTATAGGAAGGACACCCTAGCAAAATGTTGCCAACAGGTTAAAACCCTAAGTATCAATCGTAAGCCTAAGGAAAAACGAAGTAATGATGATTTTTCAGAATCTGTGGTTTTTACATCTGCATATACCACTCAGTTTGATTCAGTTGTCAGAATAGTTAAAAACACATGCACCTCCTTTTAGGAGATGACATATTGAAGGCGTGTGTTGACAAATGCAAATTTGTCCCAAACAAACCTAGAACATTGGGCCAATCTCTCTCCCCTAGTATGGTCAAAAGGAACACATCACAGTCAGATTTGAGATGGTTAACTCATAAAGGCAACTTTAGGTGTGGTAGTAGAAATTGTAACACGTGTGCCTTAATACATAAAGGTCACACTTTTACTTCTAGTGTCACCAATCAAGTTTTTTATATTGATTTTTATACCAATTGCAGTACCCAATGGGTTGTATATTTACTGACATGCAATTTATGCAAACATCAATATACAGGACAAACTTCCAGGGAGCTCAGAAGAAGAGTAGGCGAACATGTTAGGGATGTCATTCTCATTCATACATATATTAGTTCACTTTCTTATAACTGTCTTTATATATATATATATATATATATATATATATTTTTTTTTTTTTTTTCAAAATTATTATACATATACATATTTATACTATCTGGCAGTAATGAATTTGCATCTCATTGTCATCATCAATATTGACATTAATTTTTTCAATTTTCAGCATTGCCTATAAGCCATGGTGTTTAACATAATTCTATTATGTAATTATTTACAGGTATGTTGTAAATACATACATGTTAGTTGGTTATTGTTAGCTATTTTTGCATATTACTGTTATCATATTGTGCAAGCAATGTTGCTTTTTTATATATTTCATTATGCTTTAACTATGTTTTTAACATGTTTTGTGGTCAGTTAGGGGTTAACCGGGTTCTGCATTTAGCATAAATAGGTGGCCTCATCAGTGCACCTGTAGTCTATGATTAAGCGCCACTAGGGGGTGTGAACGCGTAAGACAGTTCTTTTGTGTTGTCCCCTGTCTAGGAGCTCTCCATTTTTATGTGTTACTAATAAAAGGTATTTTTTACTTATCTAGCTGAGCAGTGTCTGCAATTTTCTTCACTACACTCTGGCTTTTTGGCCTGATCCGCGATCTGCTATGGCACTCCAGGTATTTTGAGGTCTTTTTTTGTAGCTATAAGGCTTCTTTCTGCACTAACTGAGTTTTTGACCGTGTACCGGATCCCCCCTTTGGTAATAATATGGTACCTATATTAGTATCTTATAACACATCCACAGGGCACCGTTTTGGCCACCAACAGCACCCCACAGATATGAAACAATTTGGCACAAGGTAGCCAGATGACACCAACCACATTATCTAGAGACTGTCTACAGTATAATGAATATAACCCACCTGAGTATTATAAAAGTAAATAAAAAGAGAGAAGCACTCAACCTGGGAATGAACAAAAGCATAATAGCTTGTTCTATGGCTAGTTACCACCCAAGAAGCAGCCTCTTTTTGCTCAATATGTGCCTTTCACAGAGAAGAACTTTCCTGTAACATATCAGTCTGTTCCTGACTTAACCGTGCAGTCCAGCCCCGAAATACCAGGCAATCCCTCTCTGAACGAGAGAAATGGCAAAAGCCAAGACATACGTTTCGGCCTATTGTGGGCCTTGTCAGTAAGGTGCAGCCATATCCCTGTAGGCACACTGAGCAACGGGTCCACGTCTGGATTCCCACCTCACACTTAGGGAGACAGAAATGGCAAAAGCCAAGACATACGTTTCGGCCTATTGTGGGCCTTGTCAGTAAGGTGCAGCCATATCCCTCTAGGCACACTGAGCAACGGGTCCACGTCTGGATTCCTGCCTCACACTTAGGGAGACTTCCCCAAGTGTCATAATTTGCATAAATAAAGAGAGAAGCGCTCAACCTGGGAACAAACAATAGCATAATAGCTTGTTCTATGGCTAGTTACCACCCAAGAAGCAATCTCTTTTTTCTCAATATGTGCTTTTCACAGAGAAGAACTTTCCTGAAGCATATCAGTCTGATCCTGACTTAACAATGCAGTTCAGCCCCGAAATACCAGGTAATCCCTCTTTGAACAAGAGAAACGGCAAAACCCCAGATGTACGTTTCGCACTATTGTGGGCCTTGTCAGTGATTAGACTGATATGCTTCAGGAAAGTTCTTCTGTGTGAAAGGCACATGTTGAGCAAAAAGAGGCTGCTTCTTGGGTGGTAACTAGCCATAGAACAAGCTATTATGCTATTGTTCGTTGCCAGGTTGAGCGCTTCTCTCTCTTTAGTTATTTATTTTAAAAGTAAGCCATATCATACTGCATACTCTGTATTCTAGCTGTAAAACCTTCATGCTGAGTGAACAAGAACTAAAATATTTACGGCTAGATTTAGAGTTTGGCGTTAGCCGTCAAAACCAGCGTTAGAGGCTCCTAACGCTGGTTTTGGGCTACCGCTGGTATTTAGAGTCAGTCAGGAAAGGGTCTAATGCTCACTTTGCAGCCGCGACTTTTCCATACCGCAGATCCCCTTACGCCAATTGCGTATCCTATCTTTTCAATGGGATCTTTCTAACACCGGTATTTAGAGTCGTGGCTGAAGTGAGCGTTAGAAATCTAACGACAAGACTCCAGCCGCAGAAAAAAGTCAGTAGTTAAGAGCATTCTGGGCTAATGCCAGTTTATAAAGCTCTTAACTACTGTGCTCTAAAGTACACTAACACCCATAAACTACCTATGTACCCCTAAACCGAGGCCCCCCACATCGCCGCCACTCTATTAAAAATTTTTAACCCCTAATCTGCCGACCACACACCGCCGCCACCTACGTTATCCCTATGTACCCCTAATCTGCTGCCCCTAATACCGCCGACACCTACATAATATTTATTAACCCCTAATCTGCCGCCCCCGCTATCACTGACACCTGCATATTTTTTTTAACCCCTAATCTGCCGCTCCGTACACCGCCGCAACCTACATTATACCTATGTACCCCTAATTAGATTAGATTAGATTTAGATTAGATTTGTTTTATTGTCATTGTACAAAGTAGGAAAACAGAGACAACGAAATTATATTTGAAAATCTAACCAATCCTATACACAGATAGCACTATAATGGTAAAACTAATAGATAGCAAAAAATTCAAGTGACTTGTGCAAAAAGTACTACAAAAGTAAGTACAATGCAAGTGTAATAAAGTGCAAGTGCAAAAAAAATCAGTTCCATACAAAAAAGTATATATATGTGTAAAAAAATGTAATAAAAAAATTAGTCATCTTGCACACATATGTGTATATTTGCATTATATATATGATGTGAATCATGAGTGTTTTATATGAATCATGTGTATTTTATATTATATGTGTTATGTGAATATAGAGTGAGGTGAAAAAGAGCCATTAACAGGATAATCAATAAATTAAATTAAGACCATTAATTTAGCACTTTCTTCATTATAATAAAAAGATCTAATCATCAGAAGGATAAAAATTAAAAATTAAAAAAGGCTATGAGCATAAGAGAGATTTTTAAAAGTTATTATTTAGCAGAGTAATGGCTCTTGGGAAAAAACTATTCCGTAACCTAGCAGTTTTTCCTTTTAAGCTTCTATAACGTCTCCCAGATGGTAAAAGGGCAAATAGTCTGTTGCTAACATGGAAGGGATCATGAATAATTCGATAGGCCTTTAAAAGACTACGTCTGCTTTGAAGATCTTCAATGGTAGGTAACTGAGCACCTATGATATACTGGGCGGTTTTAACTACCCGTTGCAGAGCTTTGCGATCAGAATTAGTACAGTTTCCATACCACACTGTGATACAGTTGGTGAGAATACTCTCAATAGTACAGCGATAAAAAATAATTAAAATCTGTGTAGATAAATTAACTTTTTTCAGTGTTCTTAAGAAATAGAGACGTTGTTAATCTGCTGCCCCTAACACAGCCGACCCCTATATTATATTTATTAACCCCTAATCTGCCTCCCCCAATGTCGCCTCCACCTACCTACAATTATTAACCCCTAATCTGCCGACCGGACCACACCGCTACTATAATAAATGTATTAACCCCTAAAGCTAAGTCTAACCCTAACACTAACACCCCCCTAACTTAAATATAATTTAAATCTAACGAAATAAATTAACTCTTATTAAATAAATTATTCCTATTTAAAGCTAAATACTTACCTGTAAAATAAACCCTAACGGCTAGATTTAGAGTTTTGTCGGTAAGGACCCGCGTAGCTAACGCCGGCTTTTTTCTGGCCGCACCATAAAAATAACTCTGGTATTGAGAGTCCACATAAAGGCTGCGTTAGGCTCCAAAAAAGGAGCGTAGAGCATATTTAACGCAGCTTCAACTCTCGATACCAGAGTTGCTTACGGACGCAGCCAGCCTCAAAAACGTGCTCGTGCACGATTCCCCCATAGGAAACAATGGGGCTGTTTGAGCTGAAAAAAAACCTAACACCTGCAAAAAAGCCGCGTTCAGCTCCTAACGCAGCCCCATTGTTTGCTATGGGGAAACACTTCCTACGTCTGCACCTAACACCCTAACATGTACCCCGAGTCTAAACACCCCTAGCCTTACACTTATTAACCCCTAATCTGCCGCCCCCGCTATCGCTGACCCCTGCATATTATTTTTAACCCCTAATCTGCCGCTCCGTAAACCGCCGCTACTTACATTATCCTTATGTACCCCTAATCTGCTGCTCCTAACACCGCCAACCCCTATATTATATTTATTAACCCCTAATCTGCCCCCCACAATGACGCCTCCACCTGGCTACACTTATTAACCCCTAATCTGCCGACCGGACCGCACCGCTATCATAATAAAGTTATTAACCCCTAATCCGCCTCACTAACCCTATAATAAATAGTATTAACCCCTAATCTGCCCTCCCTAACATCGCCGACACCTAACTTCAATTATTGACCCCTAATCTGCTGACTGGAGCTCACCGCTATTCTAATAAATGTATTAACCCCTAAAGCTAAATCTAACCCTAACACTAACACCCCCCTAAATTAAATATAATTTTAATCTAACGAAATTAATTAACTCTTATTAAATAAATTATTCCTATTTAAAGATAAATACTTACCTGTAAAATAAATCCTAATATAGCTACAATATAAATTATAATGATATTATAGCTATTTTAGGATTAATATTTATTTTACAGGTAACTTTGTATTTATTTTAACCAGGTACAATAGCTATTAAATAGTTAAGAACTATTTAATAGCTAAAATAGTTAAAATAATTACAAAATTACCTGTAAAATAAATCCTAACCTAAGTTACAATTAAACCTAACACTACACTATCAATAAATTAATTAAATAAAATACCTATAATTATCTACAATTAAACCTAACACTACACTATCAATAAATAAATTAAATACAATACCTACAAATAACTACAATGAAATAAACTATCTAAAGAATAAAAAATAAAAAAGAACTAAGTTACAAAAAATAAAAAAATATTTACAAACATAAGAAAAATATTACAACAATTTTAAACTAATTACACCTACTCTAAGCCCCCTAATAAAATAACAAAGCCCCCCAAAATAAAAAAAATGCCCTACCCTATTCTAAATTACTAAAGTTCAAAGCTCTTTTACCTTACCAGTCCTGAACAGGGCCCTTTGCGGGGCATGCCCCAAGAAGTTCAGCTCTTTTGCCTGTAAAAAAAAACATACAATACCCCCCCAACATTACAACCCACCACCCACATACCCCTAATCTAACCCAAACCCCCCTTAAATAAACCTAACACTAAGCCCCTGAATATCTTCCTACCTTATCTTCACCATACCAGGTTCACTGATCGATCCAGAAGAGCTCCTCCGATGTCCTGATCCAAGCCCAAGCGGGGGGCTGAAGAGGTCCATGATCTGGCTGAAGTCATCATCCAAGCGGGAGCTGAAGAGGTCCATGATCCGGCTGAAGTCTTCATCCAAGCGGGAGCTGAAGAGGTCCATGATCCGGATGAAGTCTTCTATCAACGGCATCTTCAATCTTCTTTCTTCGGGAGCCATCATCTTCCATCCGACGCGGAACATCCTCTTCTCCCGACGCCTACTAGCCGAATGACGGTTCCTTTAAATGACGTCATCCAATATATTTCCTACCTTAATTCCGATTGGCTGATAGAATCCTATCAGCCAATCGGAATTCGAGGGACGCCATCTTGGATGACGTCATTTAAAGGAACCGTCATTCGTCGTTCAGTCGTCGGCCAGGATGGATGTTCCGCGTCGGAGGTCTTCAGGATCCTGCCGCTCCGCTCCGGATGGATGACGATAGAAGATCCCGCTTGGATGAAGACTTCAATCGGATGGAAGACCTCTTCTTGCTCTGCTTGGATGAAGAATTTGGCTCGGCTGGGTGAAGACAACTCAAGGTAGGGAGATCTTCAGGGGCTTAGTGTTAGGTTTATTTAAGGGGGGTTTGGGTTAGATTAGGGGTATGTGGGTGGTGGGTTGTAATGTTGGGGGGGGTATTGTATGTTTTTTTTTACAGGCAAAAGAGCTGAACTTCTTGGGGCATGCCCCACAAAGGGCCCTTTGGTAAGGTAAAAGAGCTTTGAACTTTAGTAATCTAGAATAGGGTAGGGCATTTTTTTATTTTGGGGGGCTTTGTTATTTTATTAGGGGGCTTAGAGTAGGTGTAATTAGTTTAAAATTGTTGTAATATTTTTCTGATGTTTGTAAATATTTTTTTATTTTTTGTAACTTAGTTCTTTTTTATTTTTTGTACTTTAGTTAGTTTATTTCATTGTAGTTATTTGTAGGTATTGTATTTAATTAATGTATTGATAGTGTAGTGTTAGGTTTAATTGTAGGTAATTGTAGGTATTTTATTTAATTAATTTATTGATAGTGTAGAGTTAGGTTTAATTGTAAATTAGGTTAGGATTTATTTTACAGGTAAATTTGTAATTATTTTAGCTATTAAATAGTTCTTAACTATTTAATAGCTATTGTACCTGGTTAAAATAAATACAAAGTTACCTGTAAAATAAATATTAATCCTAAAATAGCTATAATATAATTATTATTTATATTGTAGCTATATTAGGATTTATTTTACAGGTAAGTATTTAGCTTTAAATAGGAATAATTTATTTAATAAGAGTTAATTAATTTCGTTAGATTAAAATTATATTTAACTTAGGGGGTGTTAGTGTTAGGGTTAGACTTAGCTTTAGGGGTTAATACATTTATTAGAATAGCGGTGAGCTCCAGTCGGCAGATTAGGGGTTAATGTTTGAAATTAGGTGTCGGCGATGTTAGGGAGGGCAGATTAGGGGTTAATACTATTTATTATAGGGTTAGTGAGGCGGATTAGGGGTTAATAACTTTATAATAATAGCGGTGCGGTTCGCTCGGCAGATTAGGGGTTAATAAGTGTAGGCAGGTGGAGGCGACGTTGAGGGGGGTAGATTAGGGGTTAATAAATATAATATAGGGGTCGGCGGTGTTAGGGGCAGCAGATTAGGGGTACATAAGTATAACGTAGGTGGCGGCGCTTTGCGGTCGGTAGATTAGGGGTTAATTATTGTAGGTAGCTTGCTGCGACGTTGTGGGGGGCAGGTTAGGGGTTAATAAATATAATATAGGGGTCGGCGGTGTTAGGGGCAGCAGATTAGGGGTACATAAGTATAACGTAGGTGGCGGTCGGCAGATTAGGGGTTAAAAAAATTTAATCGAGTGGCGGCGATGTGGGGGGACCTCGGTTTAGGGGTACATAGGTAGTTTATGGGTGTTAGTGTACTTTAGAGTACAGTAGTTAAGAGCTTTATGAACCGGCGTTAGCCCAGAAAGCTCTTAACTACTGACTTTTTGCTGCGGCTGGAGTTTTGTCGTTAGAATTCTAACGCTCACTTCAGACACGACTCTAAATACCGGAGTTAGAAAAATCCCATTGAAAAGATAGGATACGCAATTTACGTAAGGGGATCTGCGGTATGGAAAAGTCGCGGCTGAAAAGTGAGCGTTAGACCCTTTTTTTAATGACTCCAAATACCGGAGGTAGCCTAAAACCAGCGTTAGGAGCCTCTAACGCTGGTTTTCACGGCTACCGCCAAACTCCAAATCTAGGCCTAATATAGCTACAATATAAATTATAATTATATTGTAGCTATTTTAGGATTAATATTTATTTTACAGGCAACTTTGTAATTATTTTAACCAGGTACAATAGCTATTAAATAGTTAATAACTATTTAATAGCTACCTAGTTAAAATAATTACAAAATTACCTGTAAAATAAATCCTAACCTAAGTTACAATTAAACCTAACATTACACTATCAATAAATAAATTAAATAAACTACCTACAATTATCTACAATTAAACCTAACACTACACTACCAATAAATTAATTAAATACAATACCTACAAATAAATACAATGAAATAAACTAAAGTACAAAAAATAAAAAAGAACTAAGTTACAAAAAATAAAAAAATATTTACAAACATTAGAAAAATATTACAACAATGTTAAACTAATTACACCTACTCTAAGCCCCCAAATAAAATAACAAAGACCCCCAAAATAAAAAAATGCCCTACCCTATTCTAAAATTAAAATAGAAAAGCTCTTTTACCTTACCAGCCCTGAAAAGGGCCCTTTGCGGGGCATGCCCCAAAGAATTCAGCTCTTTTGCCTGTAAAAAAAACCCATACAATATCCCCCCCCCCCGATCAGCCAATAGAATGCGAGCTCAATCTGATTGGCTGATCGGATCAGCCAATCGGATTGAACTTGAATCTGATTGACTGATTCCATCAGCCAATCAGAATTTTCCTACCTTAATTCCGATTGGCTGATAGAATCCTATCAGCCAATCGGAATTCGAGGGACGCCATCTTGCATGACGTCCCTTAAAGGAACCGTCATTCGTCGGGAAGTCGTCGGTGAAGATGGATGTTCCGCGTCGGCGGGATGAACTACATGGATCCGGAAGAAAGAAGATTGAAGATGCCGCTTGATAGAAGACTTCAGTCGGATCATGGACCTCTTCAGCTCCCGCTTGGATGAAGACTTCAGCCGGATCATGGACAGCTTCAGCCCCCCGCTTGGGCTTGGATCAAGACATTGAAGCCTGGACGGATCGCTGATACCCGGTGTGGTGAAGATAAGGTAGGGAGATCTTCAGGGGCTTAGTGTTAGGTTTATTTAAGAGGGGTTTGGGTTAGATTAGGGGTATGTGGGTGGTGGGTTGTAATGTTGGGGGGGGTATTGTATGGGTTTTTTTTACAGGCAAAAGAGCTGAATTCTTTGGGGGTCTTTGTTATTTTATTAGGGGGCTTAGAGTAGGTGTAATTAGTTTAAAATTGTTGTAATATTTTTCTAATGTTTGTAAATATTTTTTTATTTTTTGTAACTTAGTTCTTTTTTTATTTTTTGTACTTTAGTTAGTTTATTTCATTGTATTTATTTGTAGGTATTGTATTTAATTAATTTATCGATAGTGTAGTGTTAGGTTTAATTGTAGATAATTGTAGGTAGTTTATTTAATTTATTTATTGATAGTGTAGTGTTAGGTTTAATTGTAACTTAGGTTAGGATTTATTTTACAGGTAATTTTGAAATTATTTTAACTAGGTAGCTATTAAATAGTTATTAACTATTTAATAGCTATTGTACCTGGTTAAAATAATTACAAAGTTGCCTGTAAAATAAATATTAATCCTTAAAAGCTGCTAGGGGGGTCCCAAGACCTTGAGACCCCTCCCCATCTCTCCCGCTGGGAGACGCTGACAGGTAGGCACGCTTCCTTGGAGGAGTGGGAGCGAGCTCTCTCCCTAACCCAGAAAGCTATACAGGGAGTGCAGAATTATTAGGCAAATGAGTATTTTGACCACATCATCCTCTTTATGCATGTTGTCTTACTCCAAGCTGTATAGGCTCGAAAGCCTACTACCAATTAAGCATATTAGGTGATGTGCATCTCTGTAATGAGAAGGAGTGTGGTCTAATGACATCAACACCCTATATCAGGTGTGCATAATTATTAGGCAACCTCCTTTCCTTTGGCAAAATGGGTCAAAAGAAGGACTTGACAGGCTCAGAAAAGTCAAAAATAGTGAGATATCTTGCAGAGGGATGCAGCACTCTTAAAATTGCAAAACTTCTGAAGCGTGATCATCGAACAATCAAGCGTTTCATTCAAAATAGTCAACAGGGTCGCAAGAAGCGTGTGGAAAAACCAAGGCGCAAAATAACTGCCCATGAACTGAGAAAAGTCAAGCGTGCACTGCCAAGATGCCACTTGCCACCAGTTTGGCTGTATTTCAGAGCTGCAACATCACTGGAGTGCCCAAAAGCACAAGGTGTGCAATACACAGAGACATGGCCAAGGTAAGAAAGGCTGAAAGACGACCACCACTGAACAAGACACACAAGCTGAAACGTCAAGACTGGGTCAAGAAATATCTCAAGACTGATTTTTCTAAGGTTTTATGGACTGATGAAATGAGAGTGAGTCTTGATTGGCCAGATGGATGGGCCCGTGGCTGGATTGGTAAAGGGCAGAGAGCTCTAGTCCGACTCAGATGCCAGCAAGGTGGAGGTGGAGTACTGGTTTGGGCTGGTATCATCAAAGATGAGCTTGTGGGGCCTTTTCGGGTTGAGGATGGAGTCAAGCTCAACTCCCAGTCCTACTGCCAGTTTCTGGAAGACACCTTCTTCAAGCAGTGGTACAGGAAGAAGTCTGCATCCTTCAAGAAAAACATGATTTTCATGCAGGACAATGCTCCATCACACGCTTCCAAGTACTCCACAGCATGGCTGGCAAGAAAGGGTATAAAAGAAGAAAATCTAATGACATGGCCTCCTTGTTCACCTGATCTGAACCCCGTTGAGAACCTGTGGTCCATCATCAAATGTGAGATTTACAAGGAGGGAAAACAGTACACCTCTCTGAACAGTGTCTGGGAGGCTGTGGTTGCTGCTGCATGCAATGTTGATGGTGAACAGATCAAAACACTGACAGAATCGATGGATGGCAGGCTTTTGAGTGTCCTTGCAAAGAAAGGTGGCTATATTGGTCACTGATTTGTTTTTGTTTTGTTTTTGAATGTCAGAAATGTATATTTGTGAATGTTGAGATGTTATATTGGTTTCACTGGTAAAAAATAAATAATTGAAATGGGTATATATTTGTTTTTTGTTAAGTTGCCTAATAATTATGCACAGTAATAGTCACCTGCACACACAGATGTCCCCCTAAAATAGCTATAACTAAAAACAAACTAAAAACTACTTCCAAAACTATTCAGCTTTGATATTAATGAGTTTTTTGGGTTCATTGAGAACATGGTTGTTGTTCAATAATAAAATTAATCCTCAAAAATACAACTTGCCTAATAATTTTGCACTCCCTGTACATTGCACAACACTATACGAAACTTATTTTAAGCTTCTCACTCATTGGTACTACGTACCCACTAGGTTAGCGAAAATATTCCCGGCGGCGTCCCCCAATTGCTGGAGGAATTGTGGCCATAGGGGTAATGCACTACATATATGGTGGGAGTGCCCAGTGATCCGGCCCCTGTGGACTAGGTGCATCTCGGTGCTACAGAGCATTGGCATCGGGCTTCCCAGTCTAGCTGACTCAGCCCTCCTCCACTTAAATTTACACTCTTTACCTAAAAATCACGCATATATCTGCATTTACCTGTTCATGACTATAAAGTACTCTGTTGCATGCTCCTGGAAGAAGGAACGGGCACCAAGTTGGGCAACGATCTGTAACAATATGGCATACATTTACACAATGGAAAAGGACATCTTTTACAAACTGAATAAGTCTGACCTGTTTGAGTTAATTTGGGCTGACTGGAAGGAGCTCCAAAATACAGACTGGAGGCCCAATGCAACTGCCCAAGACACATAGTTCCAAGCCTATATCCCCTCTACGACAGTAACCCTCCTAACACATGTACTACCTCAATTAGTTGGTCCAGGCTCCCCTCCTGATACCTTTCTTTATACTCCCCCCCCTCCACTTCTACCACACCTCCTTTCCACCACCCTCCTTTCTTATGCTTAGAAAATCTATTACATGATCAGATATTAACCCCTTAATGACAACTGACGTACCAGGTACGTCATGCATTAACTTACAGTTAATGACAATAGACGTACCTGGTACGTCAGTTGTCTAAGAGAGTGCTGGAAGCGATCGCAATCGCTTCCAGCAGCTCTCAGGGTATTGCAGTGATGCCTCCATATGGAGGCATCCTGCAATACCATTTAGAAGACTCCGATGCAGAGAGAGCCACTCTGTGGCCCTCTCTGCACCGGTAGCGATGGTGCCGGTTCGTTGGTGGGTGGGAGCACATCAGGGAGGCGGGTGGGCGGCCCATCGCTACCCGGCATCCGGTTCCTGTAAGTGCTATGTGCACGCCGGGTGCCGGGAGCGTGCGGGGGCGCGCGTGCGCGCGCGCGGGGGGGCGCGGGGGCGCGAGTGCGCGTCCGATTACATGGCCACTGCCACCAATGAGAAAGGAAGGGGGGACAAAAATATAATATAAATAAATAAATATATAAGGATCTGGGAGGGGGAGGGGGTTGGGGTATTGTGGGGGGCTGCTACACTACAGAAAAATGTAAACTGGCAATAAATTGCAAAAAAAAACACTTGTTTTGGGGGCAAATTGGGTACTGGCAGACAGCTGCCAGTACCCAAGATGGCGGCAATTAGGTAGGGGAGAGGGTTAGAGAGCTGGGGGGGGGGATCATGGAGGTTGGGGCTAAGGCAGGAGTCCATCACAGCTAAAACATTTTAATTTTTTTTATTAAAAAAAAGAAAAACTCCTTTTATTTAGTACTGGCAGACTTTCTGCCAGTACTTAAGATGGCGGGGACAATTGTGGGGTGGGGGAGGGAAGAGAACTGTTTGGGAGGGATCAGGGGGTGGGATGTGTCAGGTGGGAGGCTGATCTCTACCCTAAAGCTAAAATTAACCCTGCAAGCTCCCTACAACCTACCTAATTAACCCCTTCTCTGCTGGGCATAATTTACGTGTGGTGCGCAGCAGCATTTAGTGGCCTTCTAATTACCAAAAAGCAATGCCAAAGCCATATAAGTCTGCTATTTCTGAACAAAGGGGATCCCAAAGAAGCATTTACAACCATTTGTGCCTTAATTGCACAAGCTGTTTGTAAATAATTTCAGTGGGAAACCTAAAGTTTGTGACAAAATTTGTGAAAAAGTGAACTTATTTTTTTATTTGATGACATTTGGCGGTGAAATGGTGGCATGAAATATACCAAAATGGGCCTAGATCAATACTTTGGGTTGTCTTCTAAAAAAAAATATATACATGTCAGGGGATATTCAGGTATTCCTGACAGATATCAGTGTCCCAATGTAACTAGCGCTAATTTTGAAAAGAAATGGTTTGGAAATAGCAAAGTGCTACTTGTATTTATGGCCCTATAACTTGCAAAAAAAGCAAAGAACATGTAAACATTGGGTATTTCTAAACTCAGGACAAAATTTAGAAACTATTTAGCATAGGTGTTTTTTGGTGATTGTAGATGTGTAACAGATTTTGGGGGTCAAAGTTAGAAAAAGTGCGTTTTTTTCCATTTTTTCCTCATATTTTATAATTTTTTTTATAGTAAATTATAAGATATGATGAAAATAATGGTATCTTTAGAAAGTCCATTTAATGGCGAGAAAAACGGTATATAATATGTGTGGGTACAGTAAATGAGTAAGAGGAAAATTACAGCTAAACACAAACACCGCAGAAATGTAAAAATAGCCATTGTCATTAAGGGTAAGAAAATTGAAAAATGGTCCGGTCATTAAGGGGTTAAGTCCCCCCCCCCCTTTTTTTCTTTGATCTCAGACTTATCAGCCATGAATCAAGGCTTGATAAGTCGACTCTGTTCATAGTGCTATGTAAATGTTGAAAATATGTCTCAATTTGTAGGGCGCAGACCCCCACTTATTATATCTGTAAACTTCATCTTGTCAGATAGGAGCTGCGTCTCCACAGTATTTGTACATCCTTCTATTTTCTATCAATAAAAATTATAAAAAAAAATGAAAAAAAAAATAAATAAATAAATAAATATTAATCCTAAAATAACTACAATATAATTATAATTTATATTGTAGCTATATTAGGATTTATTTTACAGGTAAGTATTTAGCTTTAAATAGGATTAATTTATTTAATAAGAGTTCATTTATTTCGTTAGATTTAAATTATATTTAACTTAGGGGGGTGTTAGTGTTAGGGTTAGACTTAGCTTTAGGGGTTAATACATTTATTATAGTAGCGGAGCGGTCCGGTCGGCAGATTAGGGGTTAATTATTGTAGGTAGGGGGCGGCAGATTAGAGGTTAATAAATATAATATAGGGGTCGGCGGTGTTAGGGGCAGCAGATTAGGGGTACATAGGGATAACGTAGGTTGCGGCGGTGTACGGAGCGGCAGATTAGGGGTTAATAATAATAATATGCAGGGGTCAGCGATAGCGGGGGCGGCAGATTAGGGGTTAATAAGTGTAAGGTTAGGGGTGTTTAGACTCGGGTTACATGTTAGAGTGTTAGGTGCAGACATAGGAAGTGTTTCCCCATAGGAAACAATGGGGCTGCGTTAGGAGCTGAACGCTGCTTTTTTGCAGGTGTTAGGTTTTTTTTCAGCTCAAACAGCCCCATTGTTTCCTATGGGGGAATCGTGCACAAGCACGTTTTTGAAGCTGGCCACTACCGTAAGCAACGCTGGTATCGAGAGTTGCAGTGGCGGTAAATTATGCTCTACGCTCCCTTTTTGGAGCCTAACGCACTGAAAACGCAGCCATTCTGTGAACTCTAAATACCAGCGGTATTTAAAAGGTGCGGGGAAAAAAAAGCATGCGTTAGCTACGCGGGTCGTTACCGACAAAACTCTAAATCTAGCCGTTAGTAAACACTAAGATTACCCATGTTGTATATAGACAAATATAAAATATAACAGAGCTTAACACATGATCTAGATTACTAAAAGCATGTTCACAGAAGGCTAACTATTTACCCTCTATGCAGGATCGAGTCTAGAAGGCATAAATATAAAGGAGAAACACTTCATGGGAGCTTCCCTTTATGCAATGTTCAAACAATGATATAAGGAGTTAAAAGTGATCAGGTTCTAAAGATGCAGTCATAATCCGTAAATATCATTGACCTACACATATACTAACAGGTATAGCAAAGGAGCAAGAGAAAACACCTATATGAAGTTGGCACCCCATGTTTGGAAAAACGGAATTAAAATATACCATTTGTTTGTGCAGATTTGGTTTAGGAGATATTGCGCAATTTTTTTTTATGAAACCCCTCCCACTTTGTACCCCATGTTATGCAATTTTAAAAACACATATACCATTTGTTTGTGCTGCGTTTGTGCTGATTTGTGCCGCAAAAACGAATGTTTGTGCCCTTTTGGTTTCGGAGATATAGCGCATTATTTTATGAAACCCCGCCCACTTTGCACCCCATGTTATTCAATTTTAAAAACAAATATACCATTCGTTTGTGCTGCCTTGTGCTGATTTGTGCCGCAAAAACGAATGTTTGTGCAGGTTTGGTTTTGGAGATATAGTGCATTATATTTGCTGAAACTCCGCCCACTTTGCACCCCATGTTATGCAGTTTTAACCCCTTAATGACCACAGCACTTTTCCATTTTCTGTCCGTTTGGGACCAAGGCTATTTTTACATTTCTGTGGTGTTTGTGTTTAGCTGTAATTTTCCCCTTACTCATTTACTGTACCCACACATATTATATACTGTTTTTCTCGCCATTAAATGGACTTTCAAAATATACTATTATTTTCATCATATCTTATAATTTACTATAAAAAATTTTTATAAAATATGAGGAAAAAATGGAAAAAAAACACACTTTTTCTAACTTTGACCCCCAAAATCTGTTACACATCTACAACCACTAAAAAAAACATATGCTAAATAGTTTCTAAATTTTGTCCTGAGTTTAGAAATACCCAATGTTTACATGTTCTTTGCTTTTTTTGCAAGTTATAGGGCCATAAATACAAGCAGCACTTTGCTATTTCCAAACCACTTTTTTTCAAAATTAGCGCTAGTTACATTGGGACACTGATATCTTTCAGGAATCCCTGAATATCCATTGACATGTATATATATGAAGGGGTTAATTAGGGAGCATGTAGGGAGCTTCTAGGGTTAATTTTAGCTTCAGTGTAGTGTAGCAGACAACCCCAAGTATTGATCTAGGCCCATTTTGGTATATTTCATGCCACCATTTCACCGCCAAATGCAATCAAATTAAAAAAAAAGCTAAATTTTTCACAATTTTAGGTTTCTCACTGAAATTATTTACAAACAGCTTGTGCAATTATGGCACACATGGTTGTAAATGCTTCTCTGGGATCCCCTTTGTTCAGAAATAGCAGACATATATGGCTTTGGCGTTGCTTTTTGGTAGTTAGAAGGCCGCTAAATGCATCACACGTGTATTATGGCTAGCAGTGAAGGGGTTAATTAGGTAGTTTGTAGGGAACTTGCATGGTTAATTTTAGCTTTAGTTTCAAGATCAGCCTCCCACCTGACACATCAGACCCCCCTGGTCCCTCCCAAACAGCTCCCTTCCCTCCCCCACACCACAATTGTCCCCGCCATCTTAAGTACTGTCAGAAAGTCTGCCAGTACTAAAATAAAAGTTATTTTTAAAAAAATAAAAATAAATTTTTTAGCATATTTACATATGCTGATGTGTAGGATTCTCCCCTTAGCCCCCAACCTCCCTGATCCCCCCCAAAACAGCTCTCTAACCCTCCCCCTCTGACTTATTGGGGGCCATCTTGGGTACTGGCAGCTGTCTGCCAGTTCCCAGTTTGCAAGAGAAATGTTTTTTTTTTTATTGTTATGTTCTTTTTCTGTAGTGTAGCTTCCCCCCCTCCTACAGACCAATCCCCCACCCCCTGACTAATGTATTTTTATATAAATATTTACTACTTTTTAAAACTTTGAATACATAATTTTTCTGTAGTGTTGCGGTCCCCATCCGCTCCCTCCTCGTGCACGCGCCCGCCCCCGCCCGCTCCCTCCCGTGCATGCGCGTGCGTCCGTGCGCGCCTCCGATCACCCCCACCCACGATCCCGCCCCCCTCCACATCATCAGGGCCATCGATGGCCGCCTCCCGAACCGGCTCCCACCCACCAACGGATTTAGCCGGTGATGTCCGGTGCAGAGAGGGCCACAGAGTGGCTCTCTCTGCACCGGATTGCTAAAAAAGGTTATTGAGGCATCACTGCAATAACCGGAAAGCAACTGGAAGCGAGCAGGATCGCATCCAGCTGCTTTCCAGACCAAGGACGTACGCCACACGTCCTCGGTCATTAACTGTATTTTTTTTTAGGGCGTGTGGCGTACGTCCTTGGTTGTTAAGGGGTTAAAAACAAATATACCATTTGTTTGTGCTGCGTTTGTGCTGATTTGTGCTGCAAAAACAAATGTTTGTGCCATTTTGGTTTCGGAGATATAGCGCATTATTTTTTATGAAACCCCGCCCACTTTGCAAACCATGTTATTCAATTTTAAAAACAAATATACCATTCATTTGTGCTGCGTTTGTGCTGATTTGTGCCGCAAAAACGAACGTTTGTGCTGGTTTAGTTTAGGAGATATTGCGCATTATTTTTTTATGAAATCCCGCAAACTTTGCACCCCATGTAATTCAATTTTAAAAACAAATATACCATTCGTTTGTGCTGCGTTTGTGCTGATTTGTGCCGAAAAAACGAACATTGGTAAGAGTTTGGTTTCGGAGATATTACGCATATTTGCTGAAACTCCGCCCACTTTGCGCCCCATGTTATGCATTTTTAAAAACAAATATATAATTTATTTGTGCTGTGTTTGTGCTGATTTGTGCCGCAAAAATGAACGTTTGTGCCGGTTTGGTTTCGGAGATATAGCGCATTATTTTTTATGAAACCCCGCCCACTTTGCACCCCATGTTATTAAATTTAAAAAACAAAAATCCCATTTGTTTGTGCTGATTTGTGCCACAAAAAGAAATGTTTGGGTTGATTTGGTTTAGAAGATACTGCATATTATATGCAATGAATCCTCACTGATTTTACACTTTATGTTATTAAATGTTACATACAACTATATTCATTTGTTCCCTGTTTGTGCCGAATTGGTGGATATTGCACATAATATTTTAGTTAATCTGTTTAGTTTTGCCTACTGAGATTGTTAGGACATGTATTCTCAGTCTGCAACCAGTAATTCATTGATTGTAAATAAAAATACACTATTGTGCTGGATAGAGACAATTTGTGCATGTTTTTTAACCCCTTAAGGACAAGGCCATTTTTCAATTTCTTTCCCTTAAAGGGACATAACACCCACACTTTTTCTTTCATGATTTAGAAAGAGAATGCAATTTTAAACATCTTTCTAATTTACTTATATTATCTAATTTGTTTTATTCTCTTGCTATTCTTTGCTGAAAAGCATATCTAGATATGCTCAGGAGCTGCTGATTGGTTGCTGCACATAGAAGCCTAGTGTTATTGGCTCACCATGTGCATTGCTTTTTCTTCAACTAAGGATATCTAAAAAATTTAGCAAAATAAATAATAGAAGTAAATTGTAATGTTTAAATTTCTATTCTCTATCTGAATCATGAAAGAAAGATTTTGGGTTTAGTGGCCCTTTAAGGACCAGGGCTATTTTTACATTTCTGCGGTGTTTGTGTTTAGCTGTAATTTCCCTCTTAATCATTTACTGTACCCACACATATTATATATCGTTTTTCTCGCCACTAAATGGACTTTCTAAAGATACCATTATTTTCATCATATCTTACAATTTACTATTAAAAATATTATAAAATATGAGGAAAAATTGGAAAAAAACACACCTTTTCTAACTTTGACCCCCAAAATCTGTTACACATCTACAACCATCAAAAAACCACCATGCTAAATAGTTTCTAAATTTTGTCCTGAGTTTAGAAATACCCAATGTTTACATGTTCTTTGCTTTTTTTTGTAAGGTATAGGGCAATAAATACAAGTAGCACTTTGCTATTTCAAAACCACTTTTTTCAAAATGAGCGCTAGTTACATTGGAACCCTGATATCTGTCAGGAATACCTGAATATCCCTTGACATGTATATATTTTTTTTTAGAAGACATCCCAAAGTATTGATCTAGGCCCATTTTGGTATATTTCATGCCACCATTTCACCGCCAAATGCGATCAAATAAAAAAAAATTGTTCACTTTTTCACAAACTTTAGGTTTCTCACAGAAATTATTTACAAACAACTTATGCAAGTATGTCATAAATGGTTGTAAATGCTTCTCTGGGATCCCCTTTGTTCAGAAATAGCAGACATATATGGCTTTGGCATTGCTTTTTGGTAATTAGAAGGCCGCTAAATGCCACTGCGCACCACACGTGTATGATGCCCAGCAGTGAAGGGGTTAATTAGGGAGCATGTAGGGAGCTTGTAGAGTTAATTTTAGCTTTAGTGTAGTAGACATCCCAAAGTATTGATCTAGGCCCATTTTGGTATATTTAATGCCACCATTTCACCGCCAAATGCAATCAAATTAAAAAAAAACGTAAAAATTTTCGCAATTTTGGGTTTCTCACTGAAATTATTTACAAACAGCTTGTGCAATTATGGCACAAATGGTTGTAAATGCTTCTCTGGGATCCCCTTTGTTCAGAAATAGCAGACATATATGGCTTTGGCAATGCTTTTTGGTAATTAGAAGGCCGCTAAATGCCGCTGCGCACCACATGTGTATTATGTCTAGCAGTGAAGGGGTTAATTAGGGATCTTGTAGGGAGCTTGCAGGGTTAATTTTAGCTTTAGTGTAGAGATCAGCCTCCCACCTGACACATCAGACCCCCTGATCCCTCCCAAACAGCTCTCTTCCCTCCCCCACCCCACAATTGTCCCCGCCATCTTAAGTACTGGCAGAAAGTCTGCCAGTACTAAAATAAAAGGTATCTTTTTTTTTTTTTAAGCATATTTACATATGCTGCTGTATAGGATCCCTCTTAGCCCCAAACCTCCCTGATCCCCCCCAAAACAGCTCTCTAACCCTCCCCCTTTACATTATTGGGAGCCATCTTGGGTACTGGCAGCTGTCTGCCAGTACCCAGTTTACAAAAAAATGTATATTTTTAATTCCCCCCCCCACTTTTCTGTAGTGTAGCTCCCCCCCCCCAGACTAAACCCCCACCCCCTCCCAGATCACTTTGATTATCTTTTTTTAACATGTTTATTCTCCCTCTAAATGTAAAACACAGTAACACGCTTCCAGCCGCTTTCAACCCCAACGTCATACAGGGTATGTCGCTGGTCTTTGAAGACCAGTTTGTGTAAGACGTACCCTGTACGACTTGCGTCATTAAGGGAAATATAGAACACCAGTGATTAAAGGGACATTATACACTCATTTTTTCTTTGCATAAATGTTTTGTAGATGATCTATTTATATAGCCCATAAAGTTTTTTTTTTTAAATTGACAGTTTTTGCTTATTCTTAAATAACATTGCTCTGATTTTGAGACTCCTAACCAAGCCCCAAAGTTTTAGGAAAATACCAAAGTATACCTACTCCAGCTTGCTTCTGTTTGTGTAAATGGTCTTTTCATATGCAAAGAAAGGGGGAGGGGGAGTGTCTGATATTTCCCACTTGCAATGGGTGCTCCAGTAACCTTTTAAACAGAGCTAAACTGGAATCTTCTAAGTAAGTTTTTAATAGAAATGTGCAATTCGTTTTGGATCGATTCGGAAATTTGTCCGAATTCAGTAAATTTGGGATTCGGATCGATTCGAATTTACGAATTAAAATAGTGCCGAATCTACCGAATAAATCCGAATTAGTTTGGATTTATTCGGATTTATTCGGTAGATTCAGATGGCCATGGATTACACTAGTATTGTACAGTATATTAGGTTATATCACTCTGCTATGGGTTACACCTAATATACAGTACATAATACTAGTCTAATACACAGCACATCCCACCTAATACTTAACGAAATTCCAAATTTTCGAACCGAATCGAGTCGAATTTATTCGAATCCGAATAAATCCGAAACAAATCTGAATCGAATTGATTCAAATTTTTCCGAATTCGAATCAATCCGAACCGAAATTCGAAAAATATCTCTCACGCACACACTCTCACCCACACAGAATCAATCCTTGGATTGAAAATTTGTACACCTGGGTAGCACTCTTCCCCTTAATCACGGATGGCAGAATTGGGCAGAGACTGGATATCTTTGGAGAGGGAGTGCTTAGGGATATTTAAAATATAACCTTTATTTGGTCATTTAAAACAAAAACAAAAACTTACACACAATCCACATATATACAATGTTTAAAAACACAGGATTTGGTCGGATTATATTGTATTCCAATATTCTCTATTTGGATATAGTGGTTGTAGTGTACATTAAACGTATATTGATTTGTCTTAAGTCAGAGGTATCTGTAAGGATCAGTAAAAATCTGATTTTCTTATAGAATACGTGGTCTTTCTTCACTTTGTACCACTGTGATAATAAATCTGTTGTTCCTTAACTTGTGGTCTAAGTCACAAATAATGGTGTCTTCTTTAATGTTTTGTGAGTGGATACACAATTGTACAATTTTGTAGGAACTGGTCTAGGGTTATATGCAGCAGAGTCTGGTTTGTATTCTGTCTTGGTGCATATATTGAGGTTTTAGATTTAAATTCTGCAAATCTAATATCACTGCTAATTAAAAAGGAATATATATGCAGTGTTGGTATAGAGTAGGTGTTGCTCTCAGCTTATGATAATAAGCTAAATCTACCACTATTGCAATTGCTGTTTGAATGTGCTGAGATTGTCGCCTGATATATTAACAGACTGTTAGATTAAACTATTGCAACTGCTGTCTAAATATGCTGAAGATTTAGCCTTATATATTTCCAGACTATTTCCAGAGTATTGCTGCTGAATTAAGCGCTTATTCTATTGGATTCTAATGTTCCATACGTTAACTGTAATATATATTCAATATGTGTATTCCCAAGAAGTAACTAGATAATCACTATTTGTTCCACAACTTTGAATTTAATTACAAGTTTAGTCTCTTTGAATACTACAAGATAGTTACAGCGGTAAGAAGGATTCGTTCTGATACTTATAGCAAATCTAATATTTTTTGTTGGTATCTATATACTTTTCTCTACCGGTTATCTCTAAGTTGTTTGTAAATTTGTATAAACACGGCTTGCAGTTTGGCGTTTTTGGTATTTATAACTTATTGGATATTGGGATATTATATCTAAATCCCCTCATTCCGTACTAATATACTTATAATACCACCTTGCTGCAACTGCCGGTTACAAATGTAAAGTAAACGGTACTAGATAGAACCTTGTTTAGGAGATTCTTAACTGTAGTCTTAATGTTAACAATCAACACAACCACTACTATTATTTAAATTAAGGACCAAATATCCTGCTAGTTAAAAAATGTTAGGAGGCATTCACAACAAACATTTCCCTAACATGTTTCGCCACTAACGTGGCTTTTTCAAAGGGTACGGCGCGGCCAGATTTGTGTCCTTTGAAAAAGCCACGTTAGTGGCGAAACATGTTAGGGAAATGTTTGTTGTGAATGCCTCCTAACGAATCAGGAGCCAAAGCAAGTAGTCAGACGAGCTGGAATCAGGAACAAGGAAAACAGCAGAGTCAGGAACAAGCCAGGGATCAGGAACCAGGAAGGACGTCAGACAGCCAGGTAATACACAGGAACTCTCACAACCAGGTCTGAGACAACGCAAAGGCAAAGCATACTGAACAGAGGCCCTTTAAATAATAAGTGATGACATCACAATTCTGAGACTGCATCCTGTCTCACACGGATGATGCACACCAGTCTGGCCATAAAAGGAAGTGCAGGAAATGAGCAGCATCCTCCACAATGCACCATAGTCAGCAAGATATGTGAGTAAAATGGCTGCAAGCAGCACATGGCAAACAAAACAGGGAAAAAACCCTGACACACACACACTCTCTCTCTCACACACACTCTCTCTCTCTATCTATCTATCTCTATCTCTCTCACACACTCTCTCTATATATCTCTCTCACACATGCTCTCTCTCTCTGACACATGCTCTCTCTCACACACATGCTCTCTCTCACACATGCTCTCTCTCTCACACATGATCTCACACACACACACACACTCTCACACACACATACACACTCTCACACACACACTCTCACACACTCACACACTCTCACACACACACTCTCTCACACACACACACACTCTCACACTCTCTCTCACACACACACACACACACACACTCACACACACACTCTCACACACACACTCTCTCAGACACACTCTCTAACACTCTCTCACAAACACTCACAAACACACTCTCTCACACACACTCTCTCTCACACACACTCTCTCTCACACACACTCTCTCTCACACACACACTTTCTCTCACACACACTCTCTCTCACACACACACACACTCTATCTCTCTCACACACACACTCTCTCTCACACACACTCTCTCTCTCACACACACACTCCAGAGCTGGTAGTCAGACGAGCCGAGTCAGGAGCCAAAGCGAATAGTCAGACGAGCCGAATCTGGAGCCAAAGCAAGTAGTCAGATGAGCCAGAATCAGGAACAAGGAAAACAGCAGAGTGAGGAACAAGCCAGGGATCAGGAACCAGGAAGGACGTCAGACAGCCAGGTAATACACAGGAACTCTCACAAACAGGTCTGAGACAACGCAAAGGCAAAGCATACTGAACAGAGGCCCTTTAAATAATACGTGATGACATCACAATTCTGAGACTGCATCCTGTCTCACACAGATGATGAACACCAGTCTGGCCATAAAAGGAAGTGCAGGAAATGAGCAGCATCCCCCACAATGCACCATAGTCAGCAAGAGATGTGAGTAAAATGGCTGCCAGCAGCACATGGCAAACAAAACAGGGAAAAAAACCTGACACACACACTCTCTCTCTCACACACACACTCTCTCTCTATCTCTCTCACACACACTCTCTCTCACACACTCTCTCTCTCTATCTCTCTCACACACACTCTCTCTCTATCTCTCTCACACACTCTCTCTATATATCTCTCTCACACATGCTCTCTCTCTCACACATGCTCTCTCTCTCTCATACATGCTCTCTCTCTCTGACACATGCTCTCTCTCTCTCACACATGCTCTCTCTCACACATGCTCTCTCTCACACATGCTCTCTCTCTCACACATGATCTCACACACACACACACTCTCACACACACACACTCTCACACACACACACACACTCTCACAAACACACACACTCTCACACACACTCTCTCTCTCACACACACACTCACACACACACACACTCAAAAACACACACACTCTCACACACACACTCTCTCACACACACACACACACACTCACAGACACACACACACTCTCACACACACACACACAAACACTCTTGCACACTCTCACACACTCTCACAAACACACTCTCTCACACTCTCTCACACACACTCACTCACACACACACTCTCTCTCACACACACACACTCTCTCTCACGCACACACACTGTTATGGTATAACCCTGATATCGAGGGTTAATACCAGATGAAAGATGCCCTGAATACGGGATCAGCAACACACGAACCCAGTTAATTCCCCCCCAAACACGAGACCAAGCTCCATCTTGAGTGTAAAACAGAATGAGTTTTATTGAGGGCTATATGCCCAGTATTTATGCAGGTCTCCCACCTGGTTGACACTCCCTAGGAGACCAAATGGGGGATTGGAAGAGTATAGTACATTAGATAGAGGGAAGATGCCCTTTTACAGGATACAATAATACTACATTACTTAACCAAATAAACAATTAAACACAAGAAAACAATGGAGTCCTTCTTGGCACCTAGCAGTCTGATCTCTGGAGGGGATTAAACAATGTGAACGCTTATCATCTAAACTTAATTACAGTAAACAATAGCTGATGCCAGGAAACCTGTCTTCAGAAAATAGTTTCTCAAAACTGAACAAAGTTAACCCTTCCAGTACTGACAGAGGGGTCTGTCACACGGCTCCCTCCTGGTGGTACACTCCGGCAGACCTGGCTTGACCCTTTGGTGGGTCAACTTGGGGATGACCGGACTAGGAGGTGGTAGGAATGTCAGTTTGCCGGGACAATCCATCTGCAATCCCGTTATGAGAGAGAATTCCTGTCCGTATAAATAAGGGTTCAACTTCTTCAGTGCCCAGACCAGGGCTAAACAGTCCTTCAAGTTTTTGTTTTCAGAGACGCTTCTTTCCAGTTGGAGACAAATCTCATCGGCTTCTTTATGAGTTTTTTGTACCTGCTCTTTATAGGTATCCACAAGCCCTTCATACTGACATAGGGTGCCCTTGAGTTGCTGCACCTCAATATGAGCCAGCGTCAGCTTTTCCTCCAGTGTCGCTAAGTTTGTCTTTACTGTTTCATGTTCCACTCTGAAGCAGGTGTTTTCTGCGGTCTGTCGGTGCAGCTTGTCTAGCAGAGATTCCCGTTCTAAACGCGCTTTTTCCTCTGCGCTCCTCGTCTCTCCCAATAGCACCGTTACGTGATTGTTTAACGTGACCATTTCATCCTCTACTTGACTCTTCTCCTTCATCAGCACATTGTAACGGGACTTCCACGTATCAATAGCGGATAGAGATTTACTGAGCTCAGCATCCTGGCGCTTAGCAGCAGGTGGGTCAGTCTCAACGGCATGGATCTGGGCACAGGTAGTCACAGGGTTAACGTCAACGGGACCCATGGGAGCATAGGCAGAAACAAGGGGGGCCAAGTCATTTCCAAGGAGAACATCAGCTGGTAAGTCCTTCATGACCCCCACATTAACATGTCTAGAGCCCACTCCCCAATCCAAATGTACCCGGGCAACAGGTAGGCGGAACACAGTGCCCCCTGCTACCCTCACAGCCACAGTGTCTTCGGTGTGCTGGTTCTCGGACACCAAGTTCTTTTGGAGGAAGGTCATGGTAGCACCAGTATCCCGTAGACCACTGACCTCCTTCCTATTCACTTTAACCAGTTGCTGGTGCTGTTGCTGGTTATCCCGGTGGGTAGCTTGCACAAGGTCTGCTTCATGTAGGATTCCCCAGCATTCTCCCTCCTCTATGC